>NW_027288224.1:0-99419 GCF_047511675.1 Marmota flaviventris
TAGGTTTAGTGTTAACATTAGGGCTTGAGGTTAACATTAGGGAGTTAAAAGTTCCACTATAGGATAATGATATTTTGGGAGTAGGGTTAAGGTTAATTTTAGGGTAATTGACAGGTTAGGTTTGGAATATGGCTAGGGTCAGCCTGAGGATTAGCATTAGGTTTAGTGTTAGGGTTTGAGTATGGATAGTGTAGAGATAGGTTTAGGGCTAGGTTTATAGTAGAGTCAGGGCTAGGGGTAGGGTTAGGTTTAGGTTTAATGCAAGGATTAAAGTGAGGGTTAGGTTTAGGGTAAGGGTTAGGACTAGGTTTAGGATTCGAGTAAGGGTTAAAGCTAGGGTTGGGTCTTGGATTAGGGCTAGGTTTTGGGTTATGTTAGGGCTCTCCTAGAAGTATACAGCTAATGCAAGAACTAAGGTTATGATTAGGGCTAGTTTAGGGTTACATTTAGGAATAAGTCTAGTTATAGGATTAGGCTAAGGTTTAGGTTGATGTTTTGAACTAGGGTTAGTGTTAGGATCAGAATCAGGGTAACAGTTCATTTTATGGTTAGGGATAGGACTCAAATTAGGGGAGGCTTAGGGCTAGATATAGGGTTCGGATTTGGTTTACGTTAAGATTTAGGGTTAGTCCCATGGCTTAGTTTTGTGTTAGGGCTAAAGGTGAAAGTTAAGTGTAGTTTTATGATTAGCATTCGTGTTATTGCTACTGATAGGTGAGTTTAGGCTTAGGAGTAGATTTAGAGTTATGGTTAATTCTAGGGTTAGGACAATGGCTACTGTTAGAGCTAAGACTAGGGCTAGTGTTTGTGTTATGGTAAAGGATAGGGTTAGAACTAGGAATAGGGCTATGGCAAGAGTTAGACTTAGTCTTATGGCTAGAGTTGTGTTAGGGTTGGCTAAATTCGGGCTAGGAATAGGTCTAAGGTTAGTGTTAGCCTTAGTCCTAGGATTAGGGCTATGTTTATGGTTAGGTTTAGGGTTAGGTGTAGGGGAAGGGATGCCTGTTTGATTTCCAACTCCATTTCCCATTTACTCATAGGTGTCAAAATGAAGTGAAACCTTGAAATACAAAGTGTGATAGTGAACCATTGAATTGAGAAGAACATACCTTGGGAGCATACTAAGGCTAGATAAAAGATGACTCCTGCCCAGTATCAAAGAAATTTGAACAAAACTAACTCTCACCCTAACATTGCCTCTAACCCTAGCCCTAGACATAACCCTAAACCTAACATTAACCCTAACCTGATTAGAGAACCATTGAACCTAGACTTCCCACACTTGGGGAGCCTTATGGGGGCAAGCTAAGTGATGAATTCTATCCTAACATCAAACAAAACTGACCAAATAATTATAGGAGGTATTTCAATACATGCATATTTTCCTGTTTTCTCCTAAAGGGCTCTCAGATTAAGTTGTTTTTGCATGCTTAAGCATAGGCCTACTTTTACAAGGAACATACGAGTCCAGAGACTGAGAGAACTGATGGAGTGTGTGAAGTTTCAGTAAGCTAGCACAAACCCTGTGTGATTTTTCAACCCCATTAAGTTTCCCATATAGGTCAAAATGAAGTGTAATCTTAAAATACAAAATCTTTCTGACAGCAAACCTGTGAAAGGAGAAGGCCTGAATCTAGGGAACAGAGTAAATCTAGCTAAATGATAAATCCTGCAAAGTATCAAAGAATTTTGAATAAAACTAAACTCTAACCCTAACACTAGCTCTAAGCCTAGCTCTTCCCCTAACCCTAACATTTTAATGAAACTGTCACTGTTAGAATTTCCAAACTTGGGCAGCCTAGTGGGAAAGCTACAGGATGAATGTTGTGCAGTATCAAAGAAATCTGTCCAAAAAGTTGATGGAGTATATCACTACATGCATATTTCCCTGTTTCCTAAAGGATCTTGGATAAAGTTGTTTTTACATGCTTCAGCTTAGGCCTACTGTCACAAGAACAAACCAGAGTATTCTCACAGAGAACTGATGGTGTGTGAACTTTCAAGCCTCTAGCACCAATGCTGTTTGATTTTAAACTCCATTTCCATTTACCTGCATAGGACAAAATGAACTAAAACTTTAAAATACAAACTGTTACTTACAGTGAACCTTGAACCTAGGATGCCCAAAAAGGTGGAGTATAGTAAGAAAAATAATGAATCCTGCCCAGTACCAAGGAATTTTTTTTTAAAGTCCCTCAAATCCTAATACTAGCTTTAACACTAGCCCTAACACTATCCTTAACATAAACCCTGACCTGATTGAAAATCTGATGATCCTAGAAGTCAAAACTTGGGGAGCCTAGTGGGCTAAGCCTATCAGATGAATCCTATGCAGTATCAAAGAAATATGACCAAATAATTGAGGTGGTATTTCAGTTCATGCATATTTCTCTGTTTTCTGCTAAAGGGCTCTCAGAAAAAGTTTGGCTTGCCATCTTCATCATAGGGCTACATTCATGAAGAACCAGAGAGTTCCCACAGAAAACTGATTCAGTGTTTGAAGTTTCAAGCAGCTAGCACCAACTCGGTTTGATTTCAACCTCCATTTTCATTTACCTATATAGGTCAATATGAAGTAAAACCTTAAAATACAGAGTGTCCCTGTGAGCAAACCATTGAAATGAGAAGGCCAAACCTGAGGAACATATTAAGGCTAGGTAAATGATGACTCCTTCCAAGTATCAAGTAATTGTACAAAACTTACTCTCACCCCTAACACTACATCTAAAACCTAGCCCTTAATCCTAAACCTAACACTAACCCCAACCTGATTAGAGAACCATTGATCCTAGATTTCCCACACACTTGGAGAGCTTTTGGGGAAAGCTAAATAATGAATCCTACTCAGTATCAAACAAATCTGACAAAATAATTATGGGAGGAGTTTCAGTGCATGCATTACTCGTATAGGTCAAAAATGAAGTAAAATGAAAAACATTAACTGTTTCAGACACAAAACAGTTGAACCAGAAGGCCTAAATCTGAGAAACAGGGTAAGGTTATTCAAAGATGAATCCTGGATTGTGTCAAACAAATTTGAATAAAGTAACTCTAACCCCTAATTCTCCTCAAAACTGAGCCCTAATCCTAACCCTAAATATTATATAGCCCCATCCCTAACCCTAAATTTAACCCCGAATTTTAACTGTAATTATTGCAAAGCCTTTATCTAACTGTATCCATTACCGTAACCCTATCCCTAAACCTAATGCTAAACGTATCCCTAGCCCTATTATTTACCCTAGACCTGCTCTAACCTACCCTCTCCCTAGCCCTAAATCTAGCTCCAACCATAACACTTACCCTAAACCTAACCCTAACCCTAGGCCTAAACATAACCCTAACCCTAACACTAGCCCTAATCTTAACCATAAATGTAGCCCTAAACCTAGCTGTAATCCTCTTTTACCCTAAACTTAAGCCTAACCAAATGCTAACAATAGGACTAAACCTAACTCTATAGCTATCCCTACGGCTATTTAAAACCTTAAACCTATCCTGAACGCTAAACCTAACCATATTCATTACTCTGAACCTGATGCTAATTAAAGTCTGAACTCTAAACCCTAACCAAAAACCAATCCCTAACCTGACCCTGACCATCATAACACACCTACCTCTAAGCCTGACGTTTACCCTAAACCTAACCCTCACAGTAGACCTGCTCATAACCAAACCCTACAACTACCCTTAACTGTAATGCTAGACCTAGCCTGAATCCAAGCCCTAGCCCTAACACAAACCCTCATCCGAGCCATAAATCTTGTATTAATCCTAACCCTCACCTTAACCCTAACCCAAGACCTAACCCTAACCATAACCCTAGACCTAAACTTAATATAACTGTATCCATTATCCTAAACATAACCCTTATCCTAAAGCTAACCCTAAGACTAAACCTAACCGTATCACTATCCACAAAAAATATCAATTACCCTAAACCTAAACTGAACCCTACACATAACCCTATCTTTACCCTAAACCTAACCCTAATTCGAGCTATAACCCTAAACTCAAACCTCAACTAAGCCCTAACACTGATCCTGGTCCTAATAATTCCCCTAGCTCTAAAACTGACTCTTACCCTCTACCTAAACCTTACTATAGACCTAGCCATAAACCTTTCTGTAAAACTGTCCCTAAGAGTAACCCTAGACCTGACATTAGCCGTAGCCATAATTCTAGCCCTAACCCTAACACAAACCCTCATCCGAGCTGTAAACCTAGCCTTAATCCTAACTCTCACCCTAAGCCTAATCAAAGACTTAATCCTAACCATAATGCTAGTCCTAACCTTAACTGTATCCAGTACCCTAAACATAACCCTTAGCCTAATGGTAACCCTAGGACTAAACCTAACACTATCACTATCCCCAAAACTATCAATTTCCCTAAAACTAACCTGAACCCTAAATCTAACCCTATGTTTACCCTAACCCTAAACCTAATTCTAATTCCAGCTGTAACCATAAACTCAAACCTTAATCAAGCCCTAACATTGACCCTGGCCCTAATAAATCCCCTAGCTCAAAACCTGACTCTTACCATATAACTAACCAGTACAATAGACCTAGCCGTAAACATTTCCTTAAAACTATTGCTAACTGTAACCCTAGACCTGACATTATCCCTAGCCATAATTCTAGCCCTAACCATAACACAAACCTAGACCTTATCCTAGCCCTAACCATATCCTTAATTACAACCCTAACCCAAACTCTAGGCCTAACCCTGACACCCTAGCCCTAATCTTAGCCATTCTTTAGCCCTATCCCTAACCCTAGTGCTAAGACTAACTCTAACTCTAACATGAGACCTTTCACTTGTTCTAAGCCTTACCGTAACCCTAACCCTAGCGCTAACCCTAGCCCTAACCATTGCCCTATCCTTGGCCCTAGCACTAACTTTAGACAAAACCTAACTATAAATCGAGCCCTAACCCGAAGACTACCCAAACCCTAACACTAGCCCAAACCATAACACTAATCCTAAAACTAGCCCTAGCCTTAAAACAAAGCTGAGCTATAGCTATAACACTAACACCCTTAACCTAAACCAAACCCTAATCTTAAACCTAGCCCTAACACTAACCCTAATATGAGTTGTAATTCAAAAACCTTAAACTAACCCTGAACCTGACACTGACCCTAACACTACTAGATCTAAACATCGTCCTAACCCTAAAGCTAACCCTTTCAATAACTCTAGCCCTAAAACCCTAAAACTAGCCCTAAACTTCACCCTAGAACTTACATTAGCCCTATCTGTAGCCCTATCTCTATCTTAATCCAAAACCTAGCCCTAATCCTAGCTTTAACCATAGCCCTATTCATAACCATAAACCTAGCTCTAAACTGATATCTAACTCTATCCATTACCATAATGAAAACGATTACCCTAATGCTAACCCTAGGCATGAACCTAAACCTATCCCTAATCTTAACGCAATCAATTACCCTGAACCTAACCTGAACCTAAACTGAACCTATCATTACCTTAACCGTAACACACTAATTCAAGCCCTAACTTTAAACCTTAACCTATCCCAAACCCTAACCCTGACATTGACCCTAATAAAACCCCTAGCTCTAAACTTGAACATAACCCTACACCTAAACTTTACTTTAAATGTAGCCATAATCCTAACCCCAAAACTATCTTTAACCGTAATTCTGGACCTGAAATTAGGCCTAGACCTAATCCTGTTCCTAAACCTAAAACAAACCCTAGCCCTCATCCTAGCCATAAGCCTAGCTTTAATCATGACCCTAACCCTAACCATACTCCTGACCCTAATTCTAACTCTCACCATACTTCTATACCTAGCTACAATGCCATGTCTTACCCTAATCTTAAACTTAGGCTTATGTCTACATCTAGTGTAAGGGTTAGGTTTAGGGTAAGGGTCTGGTTTAGAGCTCAGGGAATTATTAGGATTAGGATTTGGCTTAGGTAAGGATTTAGGTTTAAGGCTCAAATTAGCATTAGTGTTAGGGTTAGGGTATAGTTAGGGTTTGTTTAAAGGTTCAGGTTTGGTTTAGGTTAATTGATACAGTTAGCATTAGAGATAGGGCTAGGTTTAGGCTTAGGGTTAGCATTAGAGTAGGGGTTATAGTTAGGGTAATTGATAGGGTTAGAAATAGAGTAATGGTTAGGAATATGCCTTGAGTTAGTGTTACAGTTAGTGTTAGAACTAGGTTTAGAGTTAGGATTAGAGTTATGTTTAGCATAAAGGTTAGGTTTTGAGCTAGGTTTAGGGCTAGGTTTAGGGTTAACTCTAGGGATAGGATTACGGTAGGTTTAGGTTTATGGTGGTGTTTTGAACTAGAGGAGTGTTAGGATATAAGTCAGATAAAGGGTTAATTTTAAGAATATGATTAGGACTTGAATTAGGGCTAGTGTTAGATCTAGGTGTAGTGCTAGGGTTTTGTTTAAGTTAAGGTTAGTGTTAGGCCTGTTGCTCGGTTTTCTTTTAGTGCTATGATTAGGGTTAGGGCTAGGGTTATGGTTAGGTTTAGGATTAAGACTAGATTTAAGGCTAGGATTAGGGCTAGGTTTTGTGTTATGTTTAGCACAACAATTAGGGCTAGGACTAATGTCAGGTCTACCTTTATAGGTAGTGATATTTTTAGGATTAGGTTTATGGCAAGGTCAAATTAATGTGTTACGTTTAGGGAAAGGGTCAGATTAAGATCTGGGGTAATTTAGGGTCAGGGTCAGACTTTGGGTTTGGGTTAGGTTAAATTTTAGTGTTAAGGCTCAAATTAGCATTAAGGTTAGAATTAGGGTTAAGGTAATGGATAGTGTTAGGTTTAGGGTTAGGTTTGGTTTAAGGTAATGGATATGGTTAGTGTTTGTGGTAGGTTTAGGGTTAGGCCTAGGGTTAGCATTAGGGTTATAATTATTGTTAGGGTAATTTATATGTTTAGACCTATGGTTAGGGCTAGGATAATGGTTAGGATTAGGGCTAGACTTAGCATTAGGGTCAGGGTTAGGGCGAGGTTTACACTTAGGATTAAGTTTAGGGTACGTTTTAGG
This sequence comes from Marmota flaviventris, assembly GCF_047511675.1. Lineage (NCBI taxonomy): Eukaryota > Metazoa > Chordata > Mammalia > Rodentia > Sciuridae > Marmota > Marmota flaviventris. The sequence continues at coordinate 7,039 of NW_027288224.1, forward strand.
GTTTGAGCTAGGAATTGTGCTATGGCTAAGATTAATTTATGGTTTGGTCTGGGGTTATGGTCATGGTTAGTGAAATGGTTAGGGCTAGGGTAATAATTTTAGATGTCAGGTTAAAGATAGTGTTAGGTTTAGGTTATTGTTAGGTTTAGGTTTATGATTAGGGTTAGCATTTGAGCTATCTTAGGGTTAGGGTTAGGGTTAGGTTAGTTTCACTGTTAGTTCTAGGGTTAGATTTATATTTAGGGTTAGGGTAGGTTTAGCTTTTTGTCTAGTACTATCATTCGGGTTAAGTTTAGGGTTAGAGTAATGGATAGGGTTCAAACTAGGGTTAGGGCTTGGGTTAAGGTTAGGATTAGGGCTGGGTTTAAGTTTAGGGTTTGACCTTGGGTTAGTGTTATGGTTAGATTAAGTGTAAGGGTTAGGGATTGAGCTAAGTTTATGGCTAGGGTATGGGTTAGCTTTACAGTCTGGACTAGGGTAGATTTACGTTTAGGTTAAGGGGTAGGGTAGCATTAATTTTAGGGTTATTATTAGCATAATGGATAGAATTAGAGCTAGGGTTTGGGGTATGGTTAGAGTTAGGATTAGGGCTAGAATTAGGGTGAGGTTTAGGGTTTGGGCTAGGGTTATTTTATGGTAAAGTTTAGTGTTTGAGCTAGGGTTGGGGCTAGAACGAGGTTTAGGGTTAGGGTTAGGGCTAAGTTTAGGTTTAGAGTTATGCTTTGGGTTAGGTTTAGGGCTGTAATTCAGGCGGGGTTTTGTGTGAGGTTAAGGGCTACTGTTAGGTGTATGGGTAATGTAAGAGGTAGAGAAATGGTTATGGGTATATTTAGAGTTCATCTAGTGTTAGGGTTAGTTTTTGGCATAGAATAAGGTTTAGAGCTAGGGTTTTTATTAGGGTAAATATCAGGGTTCAGGTTCCGATTAGGTTTAGGCTAAGGTCCAGATGGTGGACTAGCATTAGGTCTAGGAGTAGAGTTAGTGTTTGGTTTAAGTTAAGGGTTATTGTTAGGGATAAGGCTAGGTTTATGGCTAGATTTAAGATTAGGTTTAGGTCTAGGTCTAGTGTTATTGTTAGGTTTAGGTTTAGGGTTAATGGTAGGGCTAGTGTTGGTTTTCAGTTAAGGGTTAGGGTCAGGTTTGAACCTAGTTTTAGTGTTAGGGTCAGAATAAGTTTCAGGGTTAAAGTTAGGGTTTGGGTTAAGTTTAGAACTAGAATGAGGTTTAGGATTAGGACTAATAATAGAGTTAGGGTTTGTGGTAGGCATAGAATTAGGGTTAGGACTAGGGTACAATAGGGTGAGGGTTTGACTAAATGTAAGAAATAGAGTTAGAAATAGGATTTTGTATGGGATAGGGTTAGGGTTAGTGCCGTGTTTCAGATTAGGGTTAAAACTAGGGTTAGGCCTTTGATTAGGGCTAGGTTTTGTGTTAGGTTTAGGACTATGGCTAATTTAAGAACTGGCATTACATTTAAGGCTAGTTTTAGTGTTAGGTTAGGGCAAGGTTTAGTGTGAGGATTAGGTTTAGGGGTAGGGTGATGTGTAGAGCTAGGGTTAGTGTTAAGGTCAGAGTCAGGGTTAATATTAGTTCTAGGGTTAGGGTTAGGACTCGAATTATGGCTATCTGTAGGGTTAGTGTTTGCTTTAGGTTAAGGGTTAGGGTCAGTGAAATGGCTTGGTTTTGTTTGAGAGCTAGGGCTTGGGTTGGGGCTAGTTTTCAAATTAGCATTAGTTTTAGAGCTAGTGTTGGTGTGTGGTTTAGGGTTAGGGTTAGGGTTATATTATAGTTAGAGTTAGATCTAGGTTTAGGGCTAAAGCAAAGGATAGGGCTATTGTTAAGGCTAGGATTTGAGTTATTATAAGGAATATGGTTAGAACTAGGGATAGGGCTAGGGCGAGAATTAGAGTTAGTGTAAGGATTAGATTTACGGTTAAAATTAGGGCTTAATTAGAGCTAGAATTAGAGCTTGGGTGAGTATTAAGGCTGAGCCTAGGTTCATGGTTAGGGTTATGGTTATGGATATGGTTAGGTATGATGTTATAGCTATCTTAGAACTAGAGCGAGGTTTAAAATTAGGTATAGGTCTATGGTTAGGTTTAGGTTTACAATTGAGTCTAAGATTAGAGCTAGGATTAGGGCTGGAGTTTGTTTCAGGTTTAGGACTTTATTAGGGCTACAGCTAATGTTAAGTCTAGGGTTATGGTTAGAGATAGTTTTAGGGGTAAGATCATTAGGGTTAGGATTAGGTTAATGGATATAATTAGGTTTAGGGTTCAGGTTAGGTTTAGAGCAATGTATAAGTTTAGGGGTAGAAATAGGTTTAGGGTTATCCTAGGGTTAGCACTAGGGTTAGGATTAGGATTGGGGTAATGAATAGGGTTAGAGTTGGGGTTAGGTCTAGGTTTATGGTTAGGATTAAGGCTAGGTTTAGGGTTAGGTTTTGGGTTATGTCAGGGGTTAGGGTTATGTTTAGGGTAAGGGTTAGGGCTAGATTCAGGGTTATGTTTAAGGTTAAATGTAGTGTTATGGCTCCAATTACGGATAGGTTTTGGGTTAGGTTCGGGTAAGGTTTAGAACTAGAGCCAATGTAAGAACTAGGGTTATGATTAGAACTAGTTTTAGGGTTAGGGTTAGGGCTATGTTATGTTTAGATTTAGGTTTTGAGTGAAGTTTAGAGCTAGCGTTATTGTTAGGGTCAGAGTCAGGGTCAGGGTTTGTTTTAGGGTTAGGCATAGGACTCGAATTAGAGCTAGGTTTAGGGATATGTGTAGGCTTAGGGTTTGGTTTATATTAAAGTTTAGGGTTAGGACTATGGCTAGGTTGTTTTTTAGGGCTAGGGCTAGGTTAGGTCTAGTTTTCAGATTGCATTAGTGTTACAGCTTGTGTTAGTGAGATGTTTAGCTTAGGGTTTGGTTAGATTTAGAGTTAAGGTTTGATATTGGAGTAGGGCTAGAGCTTGGGTTACGGCTAATATAAAGACAAGTGATAGGATTATGGTAAGAGATATGGTTAGAAGTAGAAATATGGCTAGGACAAGAGTTAGATTTAGTCTTAGGGCTAGGGTTAGGTTAGGTTTAGGGCTACACTAGGGCTAGGATTAGGTCTAGTGTTTGTACTAGGGTTATGCCTAGTTTAGGTGTAGCTTTAGATTTAGGAATAGGGTTAGGATTAGGGGAAGGGATGGGGTTCAAGTTAGATTTAGAGCTAGTCAAAGGTTAGAATTCGGTTAGAACTAGAGTTATGGATTGATTTAGTAATAAGGCTAGGTTTAGGGCAAGGATGAGGGCTAGGATTTGTCTTAGGGTTATGGCAAGAATTAGGGGTAGTGCTAATGTCAGGTCAGGGTTACATTAGGCATAGATTGATAGTTAGATTTTTGGCTAGGTCTAGTGTAATCTTCAGGTTAGGGTTAGGATCAGGTTTAGAGCTAGGGTTATTATTAGGGTTAGAATTAGGTTTCAGGTTTGGTTTAGGTTAGGGTTTAGGTTTAAACTTGAATTAGCATTAGGGTTTGGATAGGGTAATGATAGGTTTGGGTTTAGGGTTCATGTTAGGTATACGGTAATTGATAGGGTTAGAGTTAGCAAACGGGATAGCGTTAGGCCTAGTGTTAGCCTTAGAGTTATGGTTGTGCTTAGGGTAAGGGATAGGGTTAGGTCTCTGGTTATGGTAATTATTAGGCCTAGAGTTAGGTTTAGGCCTAGGTTTAGGGTTAGGTTTAGGATTAGGGTATGATTTAGAGTTTGAGCTATGGTTAGCACTAGGACAAGCGTTAGGTTAAGTCTACGGGTTAGAGAGTGAGCTAGGTTTTGGACTAGAACGAACATTAGTGTTAGAGTCAGTGTGAGGGTTAGTGCTAGGGTTAGCATTAGCGTTATGGTTAGGGTAGGGTAATGGATAGAGTTAGAGGTAGGTTTTGGCCTATGGTGATGTCCAGTCTCAGGGTTAGTGATATGGCTAAGTCTCGTGTTAGGTTTATGTGTTTTGTTAGGATAAGGTTTAGAGCTAGGGTTTGTGTTAAGGTAAGGGTACTTGTTAGGTTTAGGGCTAGGTTTATTGTTAGGGCCAGCATTAGTGACTAGGCTTTGTTCTAGGGGTTGGGTTAGTGTTTGGGTTAGGTTAAGGGTTATTATTAGGGCTAGGACTAAGTTTTTGTTTAGGGCTAGGCCTAGAGTTATCACTAGATAATAGATTAAGTGTATATCTAGGTCTAGTGTTAGTGAAAGGTTTAGTTATAGGGATACAGGCAGTGCCAATGTTAGGGGTCTGATTACAGTTAGGGTCAGGTTTAGACCTATGGTTAGTTTTAGGGTTTAGGATAGTGATAGAGCTAGATTGAGGATTAGGGTTAGGACTAGTAATACACTTAGGTTTTGGGTTCGGCTATAGAATTAAGTTTAGGAAAAGGGTACCTTTAGGGTTATAGTTTGACCTTGGGTAAGGGATAGGGTTAGTGCTAGTGTTAGGGTTTGGGTTATGGCTAGGGTTAGATTTAGGATAGGGTTAAAGTTAGGGTTAGAGCTTGGATTAGGTCTAGGCTAGGTTTTGTGTTAGCTTTAAGGCTACGGATAATGTAAGAATTAGGCTTACAATTAGGGCCATTTTTAGGTTTAGTGTTACATCTAGGTTTATGCCTGGGGTGATGATTAGAATTAGGTTTAGGTCTAAGGTTAGATTTGTGTTAGACTTAAGGCTAGATTTTGGGTTAGGATGAGCGCTAGGGTTTGAGTTAGGGTTAGGGCAAGTTTTAGGGATAGGGATAATGTCAAGGTTAGGGTTATGGCTAGGGATATTTATTAGGTTAGGTTCATGGCTAGGTCTAATGTTAGGTTTAGGGTAAGGCCCAGGTAAAGTGTAAGGTGTATTTTTAGAGTAAGGGTCAGGTTTCGGGTTTGTGTTAGGTTAATTATTAGGGGTAGGGCTCAAATTAGCCTTAGGGTTAGAATAAAGGTTAGGTTTATAGATATGTTTAGGTTTAGGATTCAGGATAAGATTAGGGTAATTGGTAGGGTTAGGGTTAGTGACAGGGTTAGGGTTAGGCCTAGGGTTAGCATTTGGTTTAGGTTTATCGTTAGGATAATGAACAGCATTAGATCTAGGGTTAGGGATATGGTTTTGGATAGGATTAGGGCTAGAGTTAGGGATAGGATTAGGGTTAGGGTTAGAGTTAGGTTTAGGATACAGGTTAGGTTTTGAGCTAGGGATAGTGCTAGGATGAGGGTTAGGTTTAGGATTATGTCTAGTGTTAGATTTATGTTTAAGGTTAGGGTCAATTTTAGGTTTAGGGCAAAGGTTATCTTTAGAGTTAGATTAATGGATAGCATTATATGTTGGGTGAGGTTTAGGGGTAGTTATAGCTTTAGGGTTAGTGTTAAGGTTAGAGCTAAGATTATCATTTGAGTTAGGGTAACGGATAGTGTTAGATGTCAGGTTAGGGTAAGGGGTAGTTTTAGGTTTAGGGTAAGTGTTAGGGTTTGGGCTAGGTTTAGTGTTAGAATAAGGGTTATGGTTTTATCTAGGGTTAAGGCTACAATGAGGGTTAGGTTTAGGGTTAGGTCTAGGATTAGGTTTACAATTAGAATTAGAGCTAGTGTTATCATTAGGGTTAAGGTTCTATTTAGGCTAATGGATAAATTTAGAGGTAGTATTAGGGCTAGTGTTAACATTATGATTAGGGCCAAGATTAGGATTAGATTTAGGGATAGGGCTATGCTTATGTTTAGGGTTCAGTTTTGGGTTTTATCTAGAGTTAGGTCTAAGGCAAGGGTTACGGTTAGCATGAGGGTTAGGCTTACAGTAAGGGATAATGTTAGGTTAGGGTTAGGGTTACGCTTTGGGCTAGATTTAGACCTAGGATTATGGCTAGGTGTTGTTATAGGATTAGAGCTAGTTTCAGTGCTATGGTAATGTAAGGGTTATGTTTACGGTTATGGCAAGGTCTAATGTTAGGTTTAGGTTTCGGTTAGGGTCGGTTTTATAGCTAGGGTTAGTGTTAGTGTCAGGGTCTGTGTTTGGATTAGGGTTAGTGTTAGGGCTAGAGCTAGAATTAGGATTGGTTAGGTCTAGAGGTAAGATTAGTGTTAGGCTTAGGTTAAGGGTTATCATTAGAGCTAAGGCTAGTTTTTTGTTAAGGTCTTGGTTAATGATATGGCTAGATTTATGATTAGGTTTAATGTAGGGCTAATATTAGGGTTATGTTTATATATAGGTTTATGGGTAGGGCTAGTGTTAGGGTTTGGTTTAGGTTCAGGGTCAGAATAAGGGTCAGGGTTAGGGTTAGAATTTGGGTTATGATTATAAGAAGAATGAAGGCTAGGGTTAGGACTAGTAATAGGGTTAGGGTTTGGGTTAGACTAAGGATTAGTTTTAGTACTAGGGTTAGCATTAGGGTTGGGGGTTGGCTACGGTAAAGTATAATGTTAGAGCTAGGGTTACACCTATGGTTCGGGTTAGGGTTAGGGATAGTGTTAGGGTTAGGGTTAGGGTGAAAGCTAGGGTTAGGTGTCAGATTTGGGCTAGCTTTGGGTTCGTATTAGGTTTAAGGTTACAGCTAATTTATGATCTAGGTTTATGATTAGAACTAGTTTTAGAATTAGGGTTAGGACCAGGTCTAGTGTTAGCTTAAGTTTTAGGTTTAGGGTAATGTTTAGATGTAAGGTTAGTGTTAATGTCAGAGACAGGTTTATGGGTAGATTTAGGGTTAAATTAGGACTCAAATTAGGGCTAGGCTTAGGGCTAGATATAAGGTTATGGGTTGGTTTAGGTAAAAGTTTAGGGTTATTGTTATTGCTCAGTTTGTTTTAGGTCTAAGCCTATGGTTAGAGCTAGTTTTAGGATTAGCATTAGGGTTAGGGCTAGTGTTATGGTTAGGTTAATTTTAGAATTAGGGTTTCATTTAGAGTTAGATTTAGATCTACTGTTAGGGCAAAGTGTAAGGTTAGGGCTAGGGTTATTTTAGGCTATGGCTAGGAAAAAGATTATTGTAAGTGATAGAGTTAGAATTAAAGCTAGGTCTAGGGCGAGACTTATAGTTAATCTTAAAGCTAGTATTAGGGTTAAGTTTAGTATTAGGGCTAGGGTTAATGTTAGGATTAGTCCTAGGGTTCATGTTAGGGCTAGGTTTAATGTTAATGTTAAGGTCTGCGTTAGGTTTTGGGTAAGCAATGTGGTTATAACTAGCTTTAGGGCTAGGGAAAGGGTTAGAATCAGGGTTAGGGTTATGATTAAAGGTCAGTTTTAGGCTAGAATAAGAGCTAGTGTTTGTGTTTGGGTTAGGGCTAGGATTTGGGCTAGTGCTATTGTCAGGTTTAGGGTTACATTAGAGATAGGTATCGGCTTATGTTTATGGTTAGGTCTAGTGTAAGGATTAGATTTAGGGTAACGGTAAGTTTAAAGCTATGTGTCTTATTAGGGTCAGTATTTGGCTTAAGGTTTGGTTTAGGTTAATGTTTAGGTTTAGGGCTCTAATTAGCATTAGGGTTAGGGTTAGGGTTAGGGTAATGAATAGGCTTAGGATTAGGGTTCAGGTTTGTTTTAGGGCAATGGATATGTTTAGGGATTGTGATAGGGTTAGTGTTAAGCCTAGGATTAGCATTAGGGTCAGGATTGTGATTATCATAGTGGATAGAATTAGAGCTAGGTTTAGGGCTAGGCTTATGGTTATGATTAGGGTTAGGGTTAGTGTAGTTGATATTATTAGAGCTATGTTTAGGGCTATGTTTTATGTTAAGATTAGACCTAGTGTTAGGTTGGGTTTGGAATATGGCTAGGGTTATGTTAAGGGTAAATGTTAGTCTTGAGCTAGGATTAGGTCTAAAGCGAGGCTTAGGGTTAGGGTTAGGTCTAGCGTTAGGTTTAGGGTTACACTTAGGGCTATGTTCAGGCCTAAAATTACAGCTAGGTTTTGGGCATGTTTAGGCCTAGGGTTAGGGCAATGGGTAATGTAAGAGCTAGGGTTATGATTAGGGATAGTTTTGGGGTTAAGGTTCTGGCTAGGTCTAGTGTTAGGATTAGGTTTGGTTTAGAGTGAGCTTTGGAGCGAGGATTGTTTTAGGGTCAGGGCCTGTGTTCAGGTTAGTGTCAGTGTTGGGTTTAGTGCCAGAATTAGGACTAGGGTTAGGTCTAGGGGTAGGGATAGTGTTTGGGTTAGATTAAGGGTTATTGTTAAGGCTAGGGCTAGGTTGTTGTTCAGGTCTAGGCTTAAGAGATATGGCTAGATTTAGAGTTAGGTTTAAGTCTATGGCTAGTGATAGGTTTAGGATTAAGTATATGATTACCGGTAGGGCTAATGTTAGGATTCGGTTTCAGGTTAGGTTCAGATTTATACCTGCTGTTAGTATTAGGGTCAGAATAAGTGTCAGGAAAAATGTTTGGGTTTTTGTTAGGGTTAGAGCTGGAACAAAGGTTAGGGTTAGGCCTAGTAATAGGGTTAGTGTTTGGGTTAGGCTAAGAATTAGGGTTAGGACTAGGGTTAGCATTAAATTTAGGGTTTAGCTTAAGGTAATGGATAGGGTTAAAGCTAGGGTTAGATCTAGGGTTAAGGTATGGATTAGGGCTAGTTTTAGGGTTAGGGTTATTACTAGGGTTAGCACATGGCTTGGGGCCATGTTTTGGGTTAGGTTGGGGATAGTGTTTGGCCTAAAACTAATGTATAAACCAGGGTTATGGTTAGGGCTACTTTGGGTGTTATGCTAGATCAAGTGTTAGGGTTAGGGTTACCATTTTTGTGATGTTTAGAGCTAGGGTTAGTGTTAGGGTCAGAGTCAGTGTTCGGGTTATAGTTAGGGTTAGGGTTAAACCCAGAATTATCACTAGAATTAGGTCTAGGGGTAGGATTAGTTTTCGTGTTAGCTTAAGTTTTATCATTAAGGCTAGGGCTAGGTTTTTGTTTAGGTCTAGAGCAATAGATATGGCTACAGTCAGGATTAGGTTTAGGTCTAGGGCTAGTATTAGGGTTAGGTTTAGGTACAGGTTTATTGCTAGTGCTAGTGTTAGGGTTTGGTTTATGGTTAGGTTCAGGTTTAGACTTAGTGTTATGGTCAGAAAAAGTGTCAGGGGTAGGTTTAGGATTTGGGTTATGCTTAGAACTACACTGAGGGATAGGGTTAGAACTAACAATAGGGTGATGGTTTGGGTTAGGCTAAAGATTAAGGTTAGGTTTATGGCTATGTTTAGTGTGTTAGGTTTCAGGTAGGGGTCAAATTTAGAACTAGGGGTATTATTAGGTTCAGCTTCAGGTTTAGGGTTTTCTTTAGGTTAGGGTTTAGGTTTAGGTCTCAAATTAGCATTAGCTTTTGGTTTAGCTTAATGATAGTGTTTGGTTTATGGTTCAGGTTAGATTTAGCATAATGGATAGGGTTATGGTTAGGGATAAGGTTAGATTTAGGCCTAGGATTGGCATTATAATTAGGGTTATGTTTAGGATAATTGATAGGGTTAGGCTAAATTTATGGTTAGGGTTATGGATAGGATTAGGGCTAGGATAAGTGTTAGGGTTATGGGTGTGTTTTGTGTTAAGTTTAGGGATAGAATTAGGGCTAGAGCAAATGTCAGGTCTAGGATTTTGGCTTGCAATAGTTTTAGGGTTAGGTTTTTTGCTAGGTCTGGTATAAGAATTAGGTTTAGTGGTAGGTTCAGTGTTATAGCTAGGTATATTATCATGGGAAGGGGCAGAGTTAGGGTTTGGGTTGAGTTAAGGTTTAGGGTGAAGGCTTGAATTAGCATTAGGTTTAGAGTTAGGGTAATGATACAGTTAGGTTTAGGGTTCAGTTTAGGTTTAGGTTAATGAAATAGGTTAGGGTTATGGATTAGTTTAGGGTTAGGCCTAGGGTTACTATAAGAGTTATGGTTATGATTATGGTAATGGATAGGGTTAGAGCTAGTGATGAAGCTAGGGTTATGGTTAGAATTCTGGCTAGGGTTAGGGTAAAGTTTAGGACTATGTTCTGGGTAAGTGTTTGGTTTAGGATTAGGTTTAAAGCTAGGGTTAAGGCCCCATCCCTTGCCCTAGCCATAAACCAAAACCAAGCCATAGCCCTAATCTTAACCCTTAACTGAAATGAAACATTAACCCTACAACTAACCCTAAAACTAACTCTAAAACTAACCCTGACCCTGACACTGATCCTAACACTAATCCTAGCTCAAAACACCACCCTAACCTTAAATTAACCTTAACACTATATCTAGCATTAACCTAACCCTGAAACTAGCCTTAATCATAACCCTAGTTCATACATTAGTCATTGTGCTAACCATAGCCCTAACCCTAACACAAGTTTTACACCTAATCCAAGCCCAAACAATAGCTTTAACCATAATACCAGGCCTAACCCTAAACTTAACCCTAGCTCTAACCATGACTCTAACCCCATTCTAGCTCTAACCCTATACCAAACTCTAACGCTAACCCTGACCCTTATTCTGACCCTAACCCTACGTCTAAAGCTGACTCTAACCCTAGAGCAAACACTAACACTAGTCCTAGACCTAAAGCAAATCCTAAATCTAGCCTGAACTCTTCCCCTAGACCTAAACATAAACCTAGCCCTAGCCCTAACAATAACACTAATCTAACCCTAGACATAACAAAGTCCTAATTCTGGCTGTAACCCTAACACTAACTCTAACCCAAACACCGACGCTGCCTTTAGAGTAAACCTGTCTCTAAATCTGACCCTACCAAAAATTTAAACATAACACTAGACCTAGCCATAACCCTAATCCTACAACTAGCCCTCAACATATCCCTAGCTCTTACATTACCCATAGCCCTAACCGTAGCCCTAAACCTAACACAAAACCTACAGCTAATCCTAAGCCTAAATCAAGCCTTAAGCTTAACCCTAACACATACCCTAGTCCTAACCCTAACCTAACTCTCGCATTAGTCCTAATCCTATCTCAAAGCCTAAACATTATTCTAAATATAAACCTACACATACCCCTCAATCTAACCCTAACACTAGCCCTAATCCTAACATTAACCCTAGCCTTAAACCTAGCTCTAAACCAACTGATTACTCTAAACCTAAACCTAAACTTATTGATAATTCTAAGCTTATTGCTAAACCTAAATCTAACTGGAAAACTAACCCTAGACCTAACTTTAAATCTCACACTTGCCATAGACCTAACCCTAGCTCAAACCCTAACCCTTACTATAAACTTAAACATAACCATAGCCCTAACTCTAAGCCTAAACCTCAATTTAACGTTAAACATAGCCCTAAATCTACATCTAATTGTATAAATTACCCTAACCCTAACCCTATCCCTAATGATGTCACTAACCCTAATCCTAACCCTAACCCTATGAGTACTATAATCTTATCCCTAGAAGTAACCCTAAACCTAACCCTCACCCTAAACCTAACCCTAGCTCAAAACCTAATCCTTTTGCTAAACATAAACCTAAGCCTAACCCTAGTTTTAACCCTATCCCTAACGCTAATTCGAACCTATTCCTAGGGTTAAGGTTAAGGCATGGGTAGGTTTAGGTTTCTACTGCAGGATAGGGTTTGAGCTAGAGTTAGGGCTATGGAAATTGTTAGGTTTAGTGTTAAGTCTAGGGTTATGTTTCCGGTTAGGGTTAGGGTTACGGTTAGGGTTATGGCTAGGGTTATCAATAGGGTTAGGGTTAGGTTTAGGGTAATGTTTATGTTCAGAGCTAGGTTTAGGGATAGGGTTAAGTTTACGGTTAGGGATAGGGTTAGTGTTAGAGTTAGGGATAAGTCTAAGTTTATATTTATGGCAAGAGTTAGGCATTGAGTAAATTTAGGACTAAGGCTACAGTTAGGGTTAGGATTAGGGCTAGGGTTAGGATGAGTGTTACACCTATGGCTAGGTTTAGGCCTAGGATTCACTCTAGGTTTTGTGTTAGGTTAAGGTGTAAGGTTAGGGCTATGGTAATGTAAGAGCTAGGATTATGATTAGGGCTACTTGGAGTGTTAGGGTTATGCCAAGGTCTAGTGTTAGGTTTAGATTTTCAGTTAGGGCCAGGTTAGAGTTACCTTATTGTTAAATGCAGGGTCCATGTTCAGGTTAGTGTTAGGGTTAAGGTTAAAGCCAGAATTACGACTAGGTTTATGTCTAGGGGGAGGGTTAGACTTTGCATTAGGTTAAGGCTTATTTTTAGGGCTAGAATTAGGTTTTTGTTTAGGTCTAGGGCTAGAGTTAAGACTACATTTAGGATTAGGTTTAGGTCTAGGACTTGTGGTAGAGTCAGGTTTAGTATAAGTTTACTGGTAAGGCTAGTGTTAAGGTTTGGTCTAGCGTTAGAATCAGATTTATACCTAGGGTTAGTGTTATGGTCAGAATAAGGTTCAGGGTTAGCATTAGGGTTTGGGATAGTTTATAGCTCAAATGAGGGCTAGGTTTTGGACTACTAATAGGGTTAGGGTTTTGATTAGCCTAAGGATTAGGGATAGTTCTAGGGTTACCATTATGGTTAGGGTTTTGCTTAGGTTTAGGGATAGAGTTAGAGCTAGTGTTAGGGGTAGGGTTAGGATTAGGGTTAGTGTTAAAGCTAGGTTTACGGCTCAGATTATGGCTAGATTTGTGTTAGCATTTGGGCTAGGGTTAGGGCAATGAATAATGTAAGAATCAGGTTTATAATTTAGTTAGATTTAGGGTTAGTGTTTATGATCAGTGTTGATGGTTAGGTTTAAGGTTAGGATGAATTTTGAGCTAGGGTTATTGTTAGGTATGAGTCAGGGACAGGGATAGTTTTAGGATTAGGACTCAAATTAGGGCTAGGACTAGTGTTAGGGTTTGGTTTAAGGTAAGAGTGTTGTTTTGGAGCTAGGGTGAGTGTTATGGTATAAGCGAGAGTCAGGGTTAGTTTTAAGATTAGGTTTAGGACTCGAATTAGGGCTAGGATTTGTTCTAGGTGTAATTTAGGGTTTGTTGTAAGTTTAGATTTAGGGTATATCTATTGCTCGGTTTAGTTTGAGTTCCATGGTTAGGGTTAGCACTAGTTTTATGATGAGTATTAGGGTTAGGTCTACTGTTAGTGTTAGGCTTAGGCTTATGGTTACAGTTATATTTAGAGTTAGGCTTAGATCTAGGGTTAGGCTAGGAGTACAGATAGGGAAAGGGTTAGGGCTAAGGTCAGGGCTAGGTTTAGAGTTACGGTAAGGGATAGGGTTAGAACTAGGAATAGGGCTAGTGTGAGAGTTAGAGTTTGTCTTAGGGCTAGGATTAGGGTTAGGATTTGGATAAGGGTTAAGTTAAGGCCAGGATTAGGGCTAGAGTTAGTGTTCAGTTTAGGCCTAGCGATAGGGTTATGGTTAGGTTTATGTTTAGTATTAGGGATGATATTATAGCTAGGTTTAGAGCTAGGGTTAAGGCTAGAATAAGGATAGGGATAGGTGTAGAGTTATGGTTATGATTAAGGCTAGGATAAGGGCTAGGATGATGGCTAGTGGTTTTTATTTTTTTTTGGGGGGGGGCTAGGTTTAGGGCTAGGGCTAATATCAGGTCTAGGGTTATGGTTAAAGATAATTTTAGGGTTAAGATTAGGTCTACATCTAGTGTAAGGGTTAGGCATAGGGTAAGAGGCAGGTTTAGAGCTATGGGAAATTTTAAGGTTAGGGTCAAGGTTAAGGTTTTGTTTAAGTTAGGATTTAGGTTTAGGGCTCGAATTAGCATTAGGGTTAGAGTTAGGGTAATGATAGGGTTTAGTTTAGGGTTCTGGTTAGGTTTAGGGTAACTTATAGGGTTAGCATTAGCAATATGGTTAGGGTTAGGATTAGAATTAGCATTAGCATTAGGATAAGAGTTATGGTTATGGTAGTGTGTCAAAGTAGAGCTTAGGTTAGAACTAGGGTTAATGTTAGGAATAGGTCTTGAGTCATGGTTAGGATTAGGTTTAGAACCAGGGTTAGGTTTAGGGTTATGTTCAGTGTAAGGTTTTGTATTTGAGCTAGAATTAAGGCTAGGGATAGGTTTAGTTTTAGGGTTAAATCTAGGGATAGGATTATGGTCTAGTTAGTATTAGCATTAGGGTTAGGGCTAGGGTTATCATTAAGGTTAGGTTTAAGGTTAGGGTAATGGATAGGGTTAGATATAGGGTTAGGGTTAGGGTTAGATTTTGGTTTAGGGTTAGGATTAGGGCTATGTTTATGTTTAGGTTTATGGTTAGGTTCAGGGTTTGAGTTAGGGTTAGGGCTATGCTGTTAAATTTAGGATTGTGTCTAGGGTCAATTTTCCGGTGGTTTATCCTAATACTAGACCTAGTCCTAACCCTAATCCTATAACTAGCCCAAATCATAACCCTAGTCCATACATTGGCTGTAACTTTAACCCTAGCTCTAACTCTATCCTAAACCTAGCTCTAAACTGAGAGCTAACCTTAGCTTTTATTCTTACACTAACTCTAACACTAGCCCTAACCCTAACACTAAAAATAGCCCTAACCCTAGCTCTAACCCTATCCCTTACCCTAAATTAACCCTAAACTAATGCTAACACTAGTCTTAATCTTAATCCTTAATTTAACTCAAACCCTAAACCTATTAGTAGTCCTAACCTTAGCCCTCATTCTAGCTCTAACCATAACCCAAACCTGACACTTATTCTGACCCTAACAGTAACCATAGGTCCAAACCTGACTTAACTTTAAAATGAACCCTAACACTAGCACTAGAAATAAACCTATACGTAAACCTAACCCTAACACTAGCCTTAACCCTAACCTTCATCCTACTACAAATCCTATCCCTTATCCTAAGCCAAACCCTAAACTTAATGCTAACCCTAGTCCTAACCCTAATCCTTTGCTTAACACAAATCCTAACTTTATTACTAGTCCTAATCCTAACCATCATTCTAGTTATAACCATTACCATAACACTAACCCCAGCCCTGATCCTAACCCTAAACCAAACTGTCACATTAGCCCTACCCGTAAACCTATACCTAAACCTAGTGCTAACACTAGCCCTACACATAAACTTAATCACAAATCTAGCCATCTCTCACCCACGACCCAAACAAAAACCTAGCCCTGGCCTTAATGATAACCCTTAACCTATCCCAAACACTAACCCTACATCTAGACCTAACCAATCCTAATTTAAGCTCTATCCCTAACCCTATTCCTAATCCAAATACAGACCCTGACACTAACACCAACTTAGCTTTAAAACTGATCATAACCAAAACAGAAACCTAACACTAGGCATAGCCATAACCATAATCATAACCCTAGTTCTTATATACCCATAGCCCTAACCCTAGATCTAAACCTAACCAAAATCTAGCCCTAATCCTAGGACTAAACCTAGCCCTAAGCATAATCCTAACACTAATCATATCCCTCACGCTAATGCTAACCCTCCACTGAGACCTAAACCTAGCTAAAACCCTAACCCTAACTCTAAACAGAAACCTAGCCCTATCTCTAAACCTAACGCTAACCCTAGCCCTAATAATAATGTTAATACTAGCCCTAATACTATCTCTATAATTATCCATTACAATAAACCTAACCATAATCCTAATGATAACCCTAGCTCTAACTCTAACTGTAAACCTAATCCTAGACCTAACCCTAAACCTAACCCTCATCTTAGCCCTAACCCTAGATCAAATCTTAAACTATACTCTAATTAACCATAGCCCAAACCCTAACACTAACCAGAAACCTATAACTACCCCTAATCCTAACTTGACGTCTAATCCTATCCATTAACCTAACTCCAAAGGTAACCTTAGCCCTAACCCTAACTCTAACCCTAACCTTAACTGTAAATCTAACCCTAGACATAACACTAAACCTAACTCTCACCCTAGCACTAACCCTAGTTCAAAACCTAATCTATATACTAAACCTAACCCAAACACTAACCCTCACCCTAGCCCTAACCCTAACCCTAACTCTAGCCCTAATCCTAACCAAAACACTAGCCCACACCCTAGCTCTAATGCTATCCATTGCCCTAACAATAACCATAACACAAATGCTAACCCTAGGCCTAACCCTAACCGTATAACTAACCCTAACCATACCCATTATCCTAATCTTAACCTGAATCCTAAATTTAAACCTATCCATTACCCTAATCCTAACTCTAACAAAACCCTAATTTGAGCCCTACCCTAAAACTTAACCTAACCCATAACTGAAACCTGAAGCTGATCTTAAAAAAACACCTAATTCTAAACTTGATCCTTACCCTAAACCTAATCCTTATAAAAGACGTAGCCATGAAACTAACACTATATCTACCCCTAGCCATAACCCTAAACCTCACATTATCCCTATCCCTAAAAATTGCCCTAAACCTAACAAAAGCCGTAGCACTCATCCTAACAACAAATCTAGCCTTAATCCTAATCCAATCCTATCCCTATCCCTAAACCTAATTCTAATCATCTCTCTGGCCCTAAACCTAGCTATAACGCCATCTCTTCCCCTAAACCTAACCCTAAACATAGCCCTAAAATTAGGCCTAACCGTAACACTAATCCTAGACCTATTCCTAGGCCTAGTTTAGCCCTAATCCTAATCCTAACCGTAGCCTTAAGATTAAATCTAATTCTTGCCTGGCCCTATTTCTAGTTCTAACCCTATCCCTTACCATAACCTTAGCCTTAGCCCTAAAACATAACAGAGCTATAGCACTAACCCTAATCCTTAACTTAAACCGAATCCTAACCCTACATCTAGTCCTAACCTACCCCTAATTCAAGTCCTATCCCTAATCTAAAACTAACCATGAACCTGACTCTGAACCTAACATTAATTGTAGCTCAAAGCATCACCGTAAACTTAAACCTAATCCTAAAACTAGACTTAGTCCTAATTGTAACCCTAAAATTAGCCCCAATCATAACCCTAGTTCTTACATTAGCCATATCACTAACACTAGCCCTATTAAAACCCAAAACCTAGCCCTAATCTGAGCCCAAACACTAGCTTTACCCCTACCTCGAACCCTAAATGAAGATTTAACCCTTACCCTAAACCTAATCCTAACTGAATTCCTTACACTAAACCTAAACCTAATCCTAACAAAAACCCTAGACCTAACCCTAGATCTAAAACTATCCAATACCCTAACCCGAACCCTAACCCCAATTCTAACCCTCAGCCTAACCCTAACACAATTCCTAACCCTAAACTATCCATTATCCTAAACATAACCCTAACCCTAAAGCTAACCTAATACTAGACCTAGAAGTAACAATAACCCTAAAACTAGCCCAGATTGTAACCCTAGTTCTTACATTAGCCATAGATCTAAAGATAACAACAAACCTAGCCCTAATCTGAGCCCTAACACTACCTTTAACTCTAACCCTAGCTCTAACCCTATCCCTCATCCTAAGCCTAGCCCTAACCCTAGGACTAACCCTGTCCCTTACCCTAAGCCAAACTCTAACCATAAAACTACATAGTTTTAACCTCATCCTTAGCCTAACCCAAAACCTGACTCGATTACTAGTCCTAACACTAGCTCTCAATCTAGCTCTATCCCTATCCAAAACCCTAAATCTAACCCTGACCCTTATTCTGACCCTAATACTAACCATAGGTCTAAGCTTGACCCTAACCCTAACTGACCCCTAACATTGGTGCTACCTTTAACCCTATACCTATACCTAACCCTAACACTAGACCAAGATCTACACCTAATCCTTCATCTAATGATAACTCTAGCCCTAGCCCTAAAAAAAACCTAGCCCTAAGTCCTAACAACAACACTTAACCTAACCCAAACACTAACTCTACACCTAGAACTAACCCTAGTCCTAATGCTGGACCTAATAATAAACCTAACCATAACCCAAACACTGACTCTTACCCTAACACAAACCCTAGATCGAAACCTTTTTCTAACAGAAAACCTAACACTTACCTAGACCTAGCCGTATCACTAACGCTAAAACTAGCCATAACTATAAGCCAAAGCCTACTTCTAACTCTATGCATTACCCTAACCATAACCCTAATTCTAATGCTAACCCTAGCCCTAACCCTAACCCTGACTCTAACCCTAAACCTTGTCCTAGTGCAAATCCTAGCTCAATCCCGAAACCTTAAAAATAACCTAATGCTAACACTAACGCTTGGCCTAAACCTAATCCTAACCTTAACCCTAGTCCTAATCCTAACCTTAACTTGGCGTAACTCTAGCTCTAACCCTACCCATTACCCTTACCCTAATCCTTACCCTATCCATTACGCTAACCCTAAATCTAACATTAATGCTAATTTGAGCCCTAAACCTAAACCTTATCCTAACACAAATCCAAAGCCTGACCATGACCCTAATAAAACGCTTAGCTCTAAACCTGACCCTTCCCCTAAATGCAACACTTAAAGTAGACCTAGCCATAAACCTAACCCCTACACTCTCCCTAACTCTAAACCTAGACCTGACATGAGCCATAACCCTAATTCTTGCCCTAAACCTAACAAAAAAACCTATCCCTAATCCTAGTGTTAAACCTAGACTTAATCCTAACCCAAACCATAACCCTAGCCCTAACACTAAAGCTAATCATAAAACTAGCCCTAACCCTAAAAATAGCACTAAAACAAAACTGAGCAACAGGCCTAACACTAAACCGTAACTTAAACCAAACACTAGAATTACACCTAGAACTAACCCTAGCCTTAATTCAAGTCATAATCCTACCCTTAAAAATAACCCGGAACCTGACTCATATCCTAACACTCACCCTAGCTCTAAACAGCACCCTAAACTTACACCAAACCCTAACAGTAACCTTAGCCCTAATTCGAGTCCTAACCCTAACCGTAAAACTAACCCTGACCTGACTCATATCCTAACACTATCTCTAGTTATAAATATCAATCTAACTTTAAACCTAACCCTAACACTGACCTATCCCTAACCTAACCCTAAAACTAACCCTAATTGTAACCCTAGTTCTTATATTTGTCATTGCCCTAACCCTAGCCTTAAACCTCACACAAAAACTAGCCCTAATCTGAGACCTAATCCTTCCTTTAACTCTAACCATAACCCAAACCCTCGCCCTAAACCTATGTCTAACCCTATCCCTTACCCTAAGCAAAACCCTAACCTTTATGGTAAACCTAGACCTATTCCTAATTATTAGGCTGAACAAATATTAACCCTATTAATTGTCCTAACCCTAGATCTAATTCTAGCTCTAAACCTATCCAAAACCCTAAACCTAACCCATACCCTTATTTTCACCATAACACAAACCAGAGGTCTAAAAACCCTAAACCAAACCCTAACATTAGCCCTACTGATAAACTTATACCTAAACCTAACCCTACCATTATCCCTAGATCTAAACCTAATTCAAATCTACCCTTAAGTTTAGCTCTAGACCAAAACAAAAACCTAGCCTTAGCCCTCACAATAACCTTTAACCTAACCCAAACACTACCTCTTCCTCTAGACCTAAGCCTGTTCTAATTCTGTAAATAACCCTAACCCAAACACTGTCCCTTTCTATAACACAAATCCTAGCTCTAAATTTTATGCTAACCCAAAATCTAGCCGTAACCCTAACAATAGACGTAGCCATAATCCTAACTCTAGGTCTCATGTTACGTATAGCCCTAATGTTAGCCCCAAACCTCACACAAAACCTAGTTCTAAGCATAACCTGAACCATAACCCTAGACCTAACCCTAACCCTAACCCTTGCCTTGACCCTAATCCTAGGTAAAACGCTAACCCTTGCCCAAATATAAATCTAGACCTAACCCTAACCCTAACCCTAGTCCTTATCCTAACCATAACCAAGGCCAAACCCTAGTTCTAACTCTATCCATTACTCTAAACATAATCTAAGCCTAATGCTAAACTTTGCTCTAAACTTAACCCTAACCCTAAACCTAGATTTCACATTAACCCTAACCATTGCCCTAGCCCTAACCACAGCTCAAACACTAACACTTACCCTAAACCTAACCCTAACACTAAACCTAGGCTTAACCCTAACCTTAACCCTAGCCTTAATCCTAACCATAACCCTAGCTTTAAACCTATCCATTACCCTAAACATAAGCCTAATCCAAATGCTAACCATAGGCCTAACTCTAAACTTACCTCTAACACTAATGCTATCTATTTCCTAAAACTAAACTGATAACTAAACCTAAACTTATTAATTACTCTAACCCAATCCATAACCCTAATGCTAAATCAAGCCCTAAACCTAAACCATAACCTAAACCAAACCCTAAACAAGACACTTACCCTAACAATACACCTAGCTTTAAACCGGACCTTTTCCAGAAACCTAACCCTTACATTTGACCTAGCCACCAACCTAACCTTAACACTATCCCTAAGTGTAACCCGAACTGACATTAGCCATAGACCTAATTCTCACCCTAAACCTAACACAAACCAAAGTCCTCAGCCTAGCCCTAAACCTAGCCTTCATCCTAACCTGAACCCTAACCGTAGCCCAATCCCTAATTTCAACCCTCGCCCTAGTTCTGAACCTAGGGATACCCACATTCCTTCCCTAACCCTAACCCTAATCCTATTCCAACACTAACACTAACGCTAACCCTAACCCTAACCCTAACACTAAACCTAGCTCTAATCCTAGCCCTAATTTAGGGCTAATCATAACCCTAACTCTAACCCTACCCCTAAGACTAACTCTAGGTCTTGCCCTAGACCTATTCCTGGTACTAACTCTATCTGTTACTATAACCCTAATTCTAGCCCTAACCTAACCCCTAAACCTAGCCCAAGTCCTAACCCTAGATCTAACCATAACTCTAAATATAACCCTAAACCTAAGCCTGAACCTCACCCTACCACTAGCCCTAACACTATCGCTAATCCTAAAACTAGTTCTAAACCTACCTGTAGCTCTAAAACAAAATTGAGCCCTAGCCTTAACCCTAACACTATCCTAACTGTAACCTCAGACCAGACATTAGACCTAGCCCTAATTCTTGCCCTAACCCTAACACAAAAACTAACCCTACACCTACCCATAACTCTAGCCTTATTTCTAGTGTTATCCCTAACCCTAAAACTAACACTGACATTGACTCTGACCCTAACACTAACCCTATTTCAAATCATTACTCTAATAATAACCTAACCCTAACACTAGTCCTAGCCCTAACTCTAACCCAAAAACTAGCCCTAATCGTAACTGTAGTTCTTATATTAACCATAACCCTACCCTAACCCTAACATAACCTAAAACCTTGCCCTAATGCTAACCCAACACCAGCTTTAACCCTAACTAACTCTAAACCTAATCCTAACCCTAGCCTTAATCCTAACCATAACCCTAGCCCTAAATCTAGCTCTAATCCTCTCAATTACCTTAACCCTAACCCTAACCCTAATACTAATCCTAGGATAACCCTAACTCTATCCATAACCCAAACTCTATTGATTACCATAAACCTAACCTGAACCCTAAACATAACCATATCCATTAACCTAACCCTAAACATAATCCTAACCTAATTTGAGCCCTAACCCTCAACCTTAACCTAAACAAACCCTAACTGTTACTCTGACCCTAATAATACCCCTATCTCCAAAAGTGACCCTAACCTCAACCTAAACCTTACACTATACATAGCCATAAATCTAATCCTGAAACTATCCCTTACTGTAACCCTAGACCTAAGATTAGTCCTAGCCCTAATGTTATACCTTATGCTTAGAAACAAAAAACAAACAAAGAAACAAAAAACAAACAAACAACAACAACAACAAAAAAAAAACCTTAATCATGGCCCCAAACCTAGCCTTAATCTGAACCCTAACCCTATCACTAGGTCTAACCCTAAAGTGAAGCCTCACCCTAGCCCTTAAACTAGCTACAATATTATACCATACCCTAACCCAAATTCTGACCCTAGCCCTAAACCAAGGCCTAGCCCTAATACTAAACCTAGCTCTAATTCTAGAACTAATTTAGCCCTAACCCTAAATCTAATCATATCCCTAGCCCTAAGACTAACTCTAACTCTTGCCCTAGCCCTAGCCCTAGTTCTAACATTATCCCTTACCATGACCCAAAGCCTAGCCCTAACCCTAGCCCCCAAATTAGCCCTAGCCCTAAACCGAGATCTAACCCTCACTCTAAGTCTAAACCTAACCTAACACCTAAACCTCACCCTAACATTAGCCTAATCCTAATGCTAATTTGAAAACTATCCCTCACCATAGCCATAGCATTCAAGCAAAACTGAGCTACAGCTCTAATCTAATCCTAAACATTAACCTAAACCAAAACCTAACACTATGCCTAGCCATTACCCTAGCCCTACTTTGAGTCCTAAACCTAACCATACAACTAAGAATGACCCTGACACTGATCCTAAAACTAACCTTAGCTCTAAACATTATCTTTACCCTAAACCTAACCCGAACACTAAACCTAGCCCTAACCTTAATCCTAAAACTAGCTCTAATCATAATGCCAGGTCTTACATTAGCAAGAGCCCTAACCCTAACACAAAACCTAGCCTTAATCTGAATCCTAACCCTAGCTTTAACCCTAACCCTAACCCTAGCTCTAACCCTATCCCTTACCCTATGCCAACCCTCATCCTAATGTTACCCTAGTCCTAAACCTAATCCTTAGCCTAACCCAAACCCTAACTCTATTACTAGTCCAAACCCTAGGCCTCATTCTATCTCTAACCCTAACCCAAACCCTAAGCCTATCCCTGAACCTTATTCTAACCCTAACACTAACCCTAGGTATAAGCCTGACCCTAACACTAAACCAAACACTAACACTAGCCCTATGGGTAAACCTATATCTAAACCTAACCGTAACATTAACACTAGACCTAAACTTAATCCTAAATATAGCCATAAATCGAGCCATAGCCCTAAACAAAAACCTAGCTGCAGCACTAACAATAACCATTAGTCTAACACAATGACTAACAATACTCCTAGAACTAACCCGAGTAAAATTGTGCTCCTAACCGTGATTCAAATGTAACCTCAACACTGACCCTTACCCTAACACAAACCCTAGCTCTATACCTTATCCTAACAAAAAACATACCCAAACACTAGACCTATCCATAACCCTAACCTGAAAAAAAGCCATAACCATAATCCTAGTTCTTATATTACCCATAGTCCTAACACTAGCCATAAACCTCCTCCCAAAACCTAGCCCTAAATGTAGCACTAAAACTAGCTATAAGCCTAATCCTAACCTTAGCCCTAGCCCTAACCCTCACACTTGCCTAGCCCTAAACTTAGCTCAAACTCTTACCCTAAATGTAACCCTAACCCTAAACCTAACCCTAACCCTTGCCCTAATCTTAACTGTAACCATAGCACAAATCCTACCTCAAAATCTATCCATTACCTTAAATATAAAGCTAACACTAATGCTAACCCTAGCCCTAAATCTAACCCTAATTCTAACTATATCCCTGACTGTAAACCTAAAACTCACCCTAGCCCTAACCATAAACACTTAACCTAAACCTAACCCTAACACTAACCCTAGGCCTAACCCTAACCCTAGTCCTAATCCTAACTTTAATCCAATCCCTAACACTAGCACTAACTCTATCCATTACCCTACACATAAGCCTATCCCAAATGCTAACCCTAGGCTAAACCTAGCACTAACCCTAAAACTAACCCTATACATTACTCCATACCTAACCTGAACCCCAAAACTAATCCTATTCATTACTCTAACCCTATCCGTAATGCTAATTTGAGCCCTAACACTAATCCTTAACTTAAAGTAAACCCTAACCTGAAATTTGACCCTAATAATATACCTAGATCTAAACCTGACACTTACCCTAAACCCAACCCTTACACTAGACCTAGACATAAACCTAACCCTAACCATGAACCTAGACGTTACATTGGTCATAGCCCTAATTCTAGCCCTTACCATAACACAAAACCTAGCCCTCATCCTAGCCCTAAACCTAGCCTTAATCCTAATCCAAACCCCCACCCTGGATCTATCCCTAATTTTAACCCTTGACCGAGCCCTGAACTTAACTATAAGCCCATCACATCCCCTAAAACTAACCCTAACCCTAACAATTACACAAACCCTAACTCTTGCCTTAACCATAGGCCTAACACTAACACTAACTCTAACGCTAATCCTAGCCCTAATTTAGCCCGAACCCTAACCCTACCCCTAACCCTAGTCCTAAGACTAACTCACTATCACCCTAGCCCTATTTTTATATCTAACCCTATCCGTTACCTTAGCCCTAACCTCATTGTAGCCATAGCCCTCACCCTAGATCTAACCATAATTCTAAATCTAACCCTAAACTTAAGCCTAGACCTCACACTACCACTAGCCCTAATACCATTGCTAATCCTTAAACTAGCCATAACCCTATTCCTAGCCCTAAAACAAAACCGAGCCATTGCTCTAACAAAAACCTTAACCTAAACCAAACCCTAATCCTACAACTAGCAATAACCCTATCTCTAATTCAAGTCCTAGGCCTAAAACTAATCATAGCTCTAAATATCGCCCTAACCCCAAAGCTAATGCTGACACTAGACCAGCCCAAATCCCATCCCTAAAACTAACCCTACTCATAAACATAGTTCTTACATTGGCCTTAGCCCTATCTCTAGCCTTAACCCTAACACAAAATAGCCCTAATCTGAGCCCTAACATTAGATTTAACACTAACCCTAACCCTAGTCCTAAACTTAACCCTAACTCTAGCCCTAAACGTATCCTTTACCCTAAGCCAGACCCTATCCATAATGCTAACCCTAGTCCTAATCCTAATCCTTACACTAACCCTATTTCTAGTCCTAACACAAGCACTCATTCTAGCTCTAATTCTAACCCCAAACCTAACCCTATCCTTCACCCTTATTCTGACACTAACACTAATTAGAGGTCTAAACCTGAACCTAACCCTAAACCAAACCCTGAAACAAGCCTTATAGTAAGTAACCTTACACCTAAACCTTACCCTAACACTAGCCCTAAACCTAAACCATATCCTAAATCTAGCAATAACTCTAGCCCTAGACCTAAACAAAACTTAGTCCTAGCCCTAACAATAACCCTTAACCTAAAACAAATACTAACCCTACCCCTAAACCTAACCTTGTCCTAATTCTGGCTTTCACCCTAACCCTAACTCTAACCTGAACACTGACCGTGCCTTTAACAGTAAACTTATCTCTAAACCTGAGCCTAACCATCATCTAAACCTAACACTAGACCTAGCCATAACTCTAACCCTAATACTAGCCATAATCATAACCCTAGCTCTTCTATTACCCATAGCCTTAACCCTAGGCCTAAACCTAACACAAAACCTATATCTTATCCTAGGCCTTAACCTAGCCTTAGGCATAAACCTAACACAAATCGTAGCCAAAACCCTACCCTAATCCTCGCCTTAGTTTTAACCCTGGCTCAAAACCTAACCCTTACCCTAAACATAAACCTACACCTATCCCTAAATCTAACTCTAAAACTAGCCCTAATCCTTACCTTAACTCTAGCACTAAACCTAGCTCTAAAGATACCCATTACCCTAAACATAACCCTAACTCTATTGATAACACTAGGCCTAACCCTAAACCTAAACCTAACAAAAAAACTAATCCTAGACCTAACCCTAAACCTCACCCTCACCATAGACTTAACCCTAGCTCAAATCCTATCGCTTATCATAAACCTAACCATAACCATAGCCCTAATCATAAGCCTAAACCTCAATCTAACTCTAACCATTAACCTAAACCTACATCTAATCATATCCATTACCCTAACATTAACACTACCCCTAAAGATGACCATAGCCCTAATCCTAACCCTAACCCTAACCATACTGTAATCTTATCCCTAGACCTAACCCTAAACCTAACCCTTGCCCTAGCCCTAAACCAAGCTCAAAACCCAACTCTTTCACTAAACATAAACCTAACCCTAACCCTGGATCTAACCCTAACCCTAACCCTAACTCAAGACTTATTTCTAACCATAAACCTAGCCCTAAGCTTAGCTCTAACCATATCCATTATCCTAACCATAACCCTGACCCTAATGCTAACTCTATACCTATTGCTAACACTAACCTTATCAATTACTCTAAACCTAAACTGAACCCTTAACAAAAACCTATCATTACCCTAATCCTGACCCTAAAGCTAATTAGAGCCCTAACCCTAAACCCTAACCTCAAACAAACTATAACCCTAAACCTAACCATTACACTAGACCTATCCATTAAACATTCTAAATCTATCCCCAACTGTAACCTTAGACCTGACATTAGCACTAGCCCTAATCCTAGCTCTAACCCTAACACAAACCCCAGGGCTTATCCTAGTCCTAAACCTAGCCTTCATCCTAACCCTAATCCTAATCTTAGGCCTAACCCTAACACTAATCCTAGCCCTAATCTTAGCCCTAACCCTAGCCCTAAGCTTACCCCTAATTTACGCCTATCCCTAACCTTAGCCCTAACCCTAGCCCTAAGACTAACTCTAACTCTCACTCTTGCCCCATCCCTAGTTATAAACCTATAACTTACTGGAACAATAGTCCTAGCCCTAACCCTAGCCCTATCCTTAGCCCTAGCCCTAACCTAGATCTAACTCTAACTCTAAATCTAACTTTAACCCTAAGCTTAAACCTAAACCTAAAACTAGCCTAACCTTAATGCTAATCCTAAAACTAGCCAAAATCCTAGCCCTAGCTCTAAAACTAATCCCAGATATAGCACTAAACCTAACCCTTAACTTAGACCAAACCCTAAGCGTAACCCTAAACTTAGCCCCAATTCGAGTTTTAAGCTGAACCCAAAACTAACCCTGACACTGAATATGACCATAACACTAACCCTACTTCTAAAGATCACCCTTGCCTAACCCTAAACCTAACACTAGACCTAGCCCCAACCTTAAACCTAAATTTAGCTTTAAATGTAACCCTGGTACTTGCAGTAGCTGTAACCTTAACCCCATCACTAACTTAACACAAAACCTAGCCCTAATTCAAGACCTAAACAAAGCTTTAACCCTAACACTAACCCTAACCCTAGTCCTAGTCAGAACCATAACCCTAGCCCTAACCCTAGCTCTAAGCCTATCTATCGCAATAACTATAACTCTAACACTAATGCTAACCTTAGGCCTAAACCTAACCCTATCCCTAATCCTAACCCTATCCATTACCCTCAACCAAACCTAAACCCTAAACCTCACCTATCATTACCCTAACCCTAACATAATGTTAATTCAAGCCCTAAATTTAAACCATAGTCTATCCCAAACCCTAACCAAGGCCCTGAGCCCAATAATACCCCTAGCTCTAAACCTGACCTAAAATTAAATATAACCCTTACACTACCTGTATCCATAAACATAACCATAATTCTATCTTTAACCATAACTCTAGACCTGATATTCGTCCTAGCCCTAATCCTAGCCCTACCCTAAAACAAATCCTAGCCCTCATCCTAACCCTAAAACCAGCCTTAATCATAACCCTAACCCTAACCATAGGCCTAACCCTAATTCTAACCCTCACCCAACCTCTAAACCTAGCTATAATGCCAATCCTTACCCTAAACTTAACCCTAACCCTAAACCTAATGCTAGGGCTAGGCTGAAAAATAACCCTAGCCCTAATTCTACCCTTAATTTAACCCTATCCCTAACCCTAACCCTAGCCCTAAGAATAACTTTAACTTTCACACTAGCCCTATCCCTAGTTCTAACCCTATCCATTACTGTAACTCTAACCCTAGCTCTAACCCTAGCCATAAACCTTGTGCTGTCCTTATTCCTAGCCGAAACCCTAGATCTATCCCTAACTCTAAATCTAAAACTAACCCTAAGCCTAAACCTAACATAAACACTAGCCTTAACACTAACGCTACTCGCCAAACTAGCCCTAACCCTGACCCTAGCAGTAAATCAAAACCAAGCAATAGCCCTAATACTAAACCTTAACTTAAACCAAATTCTAATACTACACCTAGACCTAACCTTAGCCCTAATTCGAGTCCAACCTTAACCTGAATACTAACCCTGACTCTGACTCATATCCTAACACTCACCCTAGCTCTAAACACAATCCTAACCTTAAACCAAACACTTAAAGTAACCCTAGCCATAATTTGAGTCCTAACCTTAACCTTAAAACTAACCCTGACCCTGACTACTAACCTAACACTAACACTAATTCTAAATATCACCCTAGCCTTAAACTTAATCCTAACACTAGAGGTCTAACTCCTTACCATAACCCTAAAATTAACCCTAATTGTAACCCTAGTTCTTACATTAGCTGTTACTCTAACCCAAGCCCTAATCCTAACACAAAAATTAGCCCTAATCTTAGCTCTAAACCTAGCTTTCACCCTAACCATAGCCCTAACCCTAGCTCTAACTCTATCCCTTACCCTAAGCCAAACCCTAAGCCAAACCCTAATACTAATTCTAATCCTAATTCTAACCCTAATCCTTAACCTAACACAAACATTAATCCTATTACTAGTCCTAACTCTAGCCCTCATTCTAGCTCTAACCATAACCCAAACCCTAACCCTAACCCTGAACCTTATTCTGACCCTAACAATAATTGTAGGTCTAAACCTGAACCTAACCATAAACCAAACTCTAACACTAGCCCTAGACCTAAACCTAATCCTAAATCTAGCCATATCTCTAGCCCTAGACCAAAAGAAAAACCTAGACCTTGCCCTAATAATAACCCTTAGCCTAAGCCAAACACTAACTCTTCCCCTAGACCTAATCCTAGTCCTAATTCTGGCTTTAATTCTAACCATAATCCTTATCTGAACACTGACCCTGACATTATCCCTAGCTCTAAATATCACCCTAACCCTGAAACTATACCTAGAACTAACATTAACCCTAAAAGTAGCCCTAATCATGACAAGTTCTTAATTTAGCCATAGCCCTAACCTATTGAAAAACCTAGCTCTAATCCAATCCTTACCATATTTTTAACTCTAAAGCTAACCCTAACGCTAAGCATAGCCCTAACCCTAAGCCTAAGCCTAACCTTAGATCCAATCCTAAGCATAACACTAGCCCTAACCTTAGCTCTAACCTTTTTCATTACCCCAAGGATAACCCTAACCCTTATGCTAACCCTAGGCCAAACCCTAATGCTATGCCCATCCCTAACCCTATCCATTACCCTACAGCTAACTTGAACCCTAAACCTAAAACTATTGTTAAGATATCACTAAACCTAATGTTAACTCTAACTCTAACTCTAACCTGAACAATGACCAGCCTTTAACATTAACCCTACCTCTAATCCTGACCCTAACCGAAAATATAAACCTAACATTAGAGCTAGCCATAACTTTTACCCTAAAACTAGCCCTACTCATATCCCTAGTTCTTACATTATGAACAGCCCTAAGACTAGGCCTAAACCCAACACAAAACCAGAGCTAATCCTAGGCCTTAACCTAGCCCTAAGCATAACCCTAACCCTAACCCTAGCCCTAGTCCTAACTTAACCCTAGGCTTAGTCCCAACCCTAGCTCAAAGCCTAACACTTACCATAAATATAAACCTAGAAACATCCATAAATCTAACCCTAATCCTAGCCCTAATCCTAACCTTAACCCTAGCCCTAACCCTGACTCTAAATCTTCAAAATACACTAAATCTAACCCTAAACCTATTGGTTACCCCAGCCTTAACCCTAACCATAACCCTAACCCTAACCAGAAAACTAAATCTCAACCTAACCCTAAACCTAACACTTGCTATAACCCTAACGCTAGCTCAAAACCTAACCCTTACCATAAACCTAAACATAACCATAGCCCTAATCTTAACCCTAGACTTAAATATAACCCTAACCCTAACCCTAAACCTAAATCTAACTATATCCATTACACTAAACCTAACCCTATCCCTAATGATAATCCTAGCCCTAACATTAACTCTAACCCTAAAATTAGTAATTCTATTCCAAAGCTGAAGCATTCAGAAACATATTTATCCGAAAGTACTGTTTGAGACAACAGGGAAATATACATGTACTGAACTACCTCCCCAAATTATTTGGTCAGATTTCTTTGATACTGCACAAGATTCATCTGTTAGCTTACCCCACTAGGCACACTTAATTTGGGACTTCTGTGATAAAACGTTCTCTAAACAGATTAGGGTTTGTTTTAGGTTTAGAGTAAGGGCTAGGTTTAAACCTAGTGTTAGGTTTAGAGTCATGTATCTTTGATACTGGGCAGGATTCATATTTTACCTAGCCTCACAATGTTCTCTGGTTTGGGCCTTCTTGGTTCAATGGTTTGCTGTCAGGAACAGTTTGTATTTTTAGGTTTCACTTAATTTTGAACTATTTTGTTGAAGAGCAATGGAGCATGAAATCAAACAGGGTTGGTGCTAGCTGCTTGAAACTGCACACAATCAATTCTCTGTGGGCACTCTCTGGTTTGTTCCTTGTTGCTCTCAGGTGAAACATGCAAAGCAACTTTATTTCAGAGCACTTTTGGAGAAATAAAGGAAATATGCATATACTGAAACACTTCCCCCAATTATTTGCTCAGATTTCTTTGATATTGTGAAGGATTCATCAGTTAGATTGCCCCACTAGGCTCCATTAGTTTGGGACTTCTATGATCAAAGGTTCTCTAAACAGGCTAGGGTGAGCTGTAGGGTTAGGATTAAGGATAGATCGAGTGTTAGGTTTACAGTACTTTTGTTCAAATTTCTTTGATACTAGGCAGGATTTATCTTTTACCTAGCCTTACTATCTTATCCTGGTTTGGGCCTTCTAGGTTCACTGGTTTGCTGTCAGTATTTCAGTTTTTTTTTTTTTTTTTTTTTTTTTTTTAAGATTTCACTTCGTTTTGACCTATATGGGTAAGTGGAAATGGAGCTGGAAATCAAACAAGGTTTTTGCTAGCTGCTAGAAACTTCACACTCTCAATCAGTTCTCTGTGAGGACACTCTGGTTTTATCCTTATGAAAGTATTCCAAAGGTGAGGCATGCAAAAATAACACTATGCGAGGGCATTTTAGGAGACAACAGGAAAACATGCATATACTGAACTACTTCCCCCAATCATTTGGTCAGATTTCTTTCTTACTGGGCAGGGTTCATCTGTTAGCTTGCCCCACTAGGCTCCTTAACTTTGAGACTTCTATGATCAAAGGTACTCTAAACAGGTTAGGTTACAGTTAGGTCTAGTGTTAGGGTTAGAGTTTGTCTTGTTCAAATTTCTTTGATACTGGGCAGGATACATTTTTACCAAGCCGCCTTACTATGTTCCCCAGATTTGGGCCTTTTCAGTTCAATTCTTTGCTGACAGGAACAATTTGCATTTTATGGATTCACTTCATTTTGATCTACATGGGTAAATGGACATGGAGATGGAAATCAAACAAGGTTGGTGCTAACTGCTTAAAACTTCACACACTCAATCAGTTCTCTGTGGGCACTCTCTGGTTTGTTCCATGTGTAATGAATAATAAGCTGAAGCATGCAATATGAATTTATCTGAGAACACTTTAGGAGAAAACAGGGAAATATGCATGTACAGAAATAGCTAACCCAATTATTTTGTCAGATTTCTTTGAAACTGCCCATGATTCATCTGTAAGCTTGCCCAAATAGAATCCCCAATTTCGAAACTTCTATGATCAAATTTTCTCTAAAGATTAGGTTTAGGGTTCGAATTAGTGTTAGGACTAGGTTTACACCAGGTGTTAGGGTTAGGGTTAGTTTTTTTTTTTTTTTTTTTTTTTTTTTTTTTTTTTTTTTTTTTTTTTTTTTTTTTTAGTTTCTATGATACTGGGCAGGATTCACCTTTTTTTCCTATTTTGACTATATTCCAAATGTTTGGGCCTCCTACATAAAAGGGTTTTCTCTCAGGAACAGTTTCAATTTTCGTTTCTCTTCTTTTTGCCCTATAGGGGTGAATGAAAATGAAGCTGGAAATCAAACAGGGTTTGTGCTAGCTACTTTAAACTTCACACACTCAATCAGTTCTGAGTTAATATTCTCTGGTTTGTTTCCTGTGAAGTATCCCTAAGCTGAAGTAGAAAGAAGCAGCTTTATCTCTGAGTGCTTTAGGAGCAAGCAAAATGCACATGTACTGAAAGAGATTTGCAATTTTTTTGGTCAGTTTACTTTGATACTGTACAGGATTCATCATTGACCAACCTTAGTAGGCTCCCCAAGTTTGGGCCATCAAGGTTCAATGATTCAGTGTCAGGAAAGTTTGAATTTTTAGTTTTCACTACATTATGGCCTATAGGAGTGAATGGGAATGGAGCTGGCAATCAAACAGGGTTGGTGCTAGCTGACTGAAACTTCACACACTCAATCACTTTGCTGTTGGCATGCTCTGGTTTTTTTCTTGTGAAAGTATCTTAAGCTGAAGCATGAAAAAACAATTTATCCAAGAGCACATTAGGAGAAAACAGGGTAAATAGGCATGTACTGAAACACCTTCCCCAAATATTGGTCAGAATTTTTGATACTGGGCAGGATTCATCTGTTACCTTGCCCTAGTAGGCACCCCAAGTTTGGGACTTTTATGATCAAGCTCTATAAACAGGAAAGGCTTAGTTTTCAGATTAGGGTTAGGGCTAGGGTTAGAACTAATGTTCGGGTTAGAATTAGTTTTGTGCAAATTCCTTTGATACCGGTCAGGATTCATCTTTTACCTAGAATTACCATGTTTCCCAGGTTGGGCCTTCTCAGTTCAAGGTTTGCTGTCAGGAACAGTTTATTTTTTCAGGTTTCACTCATCTTGACTTCTATGCATTAGGGTTAGGGTTAGGCCTATGGCTCTGTTTTCTTTTACGGCTAGGGATAGGGTTAGGGCTAAATTTTGAATTAGTGTTAGGGTTAGGGC
The DNA here is from genome assembly GCF_047511675.1 of Marmota flaviventris. Taxonomy (NCBI): domain Eukaryota; kingdom Metazoa; phylum Chordata; class Mammalia; order Rodentia; family Sciuridae; genus Marmota; species Marmota flaviventris. The sequence continues at coordinate 39,902 of NW_027288224.1, forward strand.
TAGTGTTAGGGTGAGGTGTAGGCTTAGGGTTAGGGTTATATTTAGAGTTAGGGTTAGATCTAGGGTTAAGGTTAGGGCTAGGTTGAGTGTTACGGTAACGGAAAGGTTAGAACTAGGGAAATGGCTAGGACGAGAGTTAGATATAGATTTAGGACTATGCTTAGGCTTAGTGTTAGGGTTAAAGCTAAAATAGTGCTAGGATGAGGGCACTAAGGTTAGTGTTAGGGATAGGCCTAGGGGTAGGGCTAGGTGGAGGATTAGTGTTGGAGTTAGGATTAAGTTTAGGGGAATGGGTGGGGTTATAGCTAGCTTTAGGGCTAGGGTGAGGGTTAGAATTAGGATTAGGGCTAGGAATGATGTTTAGGTTAGGATTAAGGTGAGTTTTAGGGCTACGGTTTCTTTTAGGTTAAAGGCTAGAACTAGGCTAGGGCTAATGTCAAGTCTAGAGTTATGATTAAGGATAGTTTTAGGGTTAGGTTATTGCTAGGTCTAATGTCAGAGCTATGTTTTGGGTAAGTGTCAGATTTAGAGTTAGGGGTATTATTAGGGTTAGGGTCAGGGTTAGCATTTGGTTTTGGTCAAAGTTTAGGTTTAGGGCTTGAATTAGTGTTAGGTTTAGGCTTAGGGTTAGGGTAATGGATAGCGTTCGGTTTAGGTTTCAGTTAAGCTTTAGGGTCATGGATGGGTCAGGTTTAGCAATAGGATTAAGGTTAGCATTAGGTTAGGGTTATGTTTAATATAATGGATAGATTTAGAGCTAGGGTTAGGGCTAGGTTATGGTTTGGACTAAGTCTAAAATTAGAGTTAGGTTTAGGGATAGGGGTAGGGTTTGGTTTACGGTAAGTGTTAGGTTTAGAGCTAGGGTTATGTTTACGTTAGGGTAAGGGTTAGTGTTTGAACTAGGGTAATGGCTAGGGCGAGGGTTAGGTTTACGTTCATGTCTAGGAATATGTTTATGGTTAGGTTTTGGTTTAGGGTTTGGGTTATGGCTAGAGTATTCATTACAATTAGGGTTAGTTTTAGGTTAATGGATAATGTTAGATTTAGGGTTAGGGTTAGGGTTAGTTTATGATTTAGGGCTAGTCTTAGGATTAGGTTTAGTGTAAGGCTTAATGTTTCTGCTAGGGCTAGGGCTATGGTGAGGTTTAGGTTTATGGTTAGGTCTTGGGATACATTTATGTTTAGGGTTTGATTTAGTGTTAGGGATAGGGTTATAATTAGGGTTAGGTTTAGAGTTAGGTTAATTGACAGGGTTAGAACTAAAGTTTTAGCTAGGATTAAGGTTAGATTAAGAGCTAGGGTGAGGGTTATGGTTTAGTATAGGGCTAGGTTTTTTTTTAGGGTAAGGGTTTGGCTTTGAGCTAGGGTTAGGTCTAAGGCAAGTGTTAGTGTTAAGGCTAGGGTTAGGGTTACGGTTATGCTTAGGGCTAAGTTTAGGCCTAGGATTATGGCTAGGTTTTGTGTTAGGTTTAGGGCTCCGGTTGGGATTATGGTTAGGGTTAGGGCTACTGTTAGTGTTAAGATTAGGGTTAAAATATTGTTAGCACTAGGGTTATGTTTAGGGCTAGTATTAGGGTTAGGTTTATGGCTAGGTCTAGTATTAGGACTAGGTTTTGGGTTAGGGTCAGGTTTAGAGATAGGTTAATGTTAGGGACAGGGTCAGTGTTCCAGATAGGATAAGGGTTAGAGTTAGAGCCAAAATTAGGACTAGTGTTAGGTCTAGGGGTAGGGTAAGTGTTTAGTTTAGGTTAAGGGTTATTGTTATGGCTAGAGCTAGGGTTTTGTTTACGTCTAGGGCTAGAATTATAGGTATATTTAGGATTAGTTTTGGATCTAGATCTAGTGTTGTGGTCCAGTATAGGAATAGGCTTACTGGTAGGGCTATTGTTAGGGTTTGGTTTAGGGTTAGAGTCAGGTTTAGACCTAGGGTTACTGTTAGGATCAGAATAAGGGTCAAGGTTAGGGTTAGAACTAGAATGAGGGCTAGGGTTAGGACTAGTGATACTGTTAGTGTTTAAGTTAGGCTTTGGATTAGGGTTAGGACTAGGGTTAGCATTTGGTTTAGAGTTTGTCTTAGAGTAAGGGATAAGGTTAGAGCTAGGGATAGGGCTCGTTTTAGGGTTAGGGTTATGGCTAGTTAGGGTTAAGATTAGGGTTTAAGCTAAGGTTAGGTTTAGAATTAGGGGTAGAATTTGTGTTAGGGTTAGGGCTAGTGTTATGGCAATGACTAATGTATGAACTGGGGTTAAGATTAGGGCTAGTTTTAGGGTTAGGGTTAAGGAAAGGTCTTGTGTTAGGGTTAATTTAAGGTTAGGGTGATGTTTAGAGCTAGGATTAGTGTTAGGATCAGGTCAGGGTCAGAGTTATTTTTAGAGTTAGGGTTAGGGCTAGGTGTAGGTTTATGGTTTGGTTTAGGTTAAGGGTTAGGGTTATGGATATGGCTTGGTTTTAAGGCTAGGGCTAGGGGTAAGGCAAGTTTTCGGATTAGCATTATTGTTTGGGCTAGTGTTAGGGTTTGGTTTAGGATTATGGTTATGATTAAATTTAGAGTTAGGTTTAAATTTAGAGTTAGGTTTAGATCCAGGGTTGGGCTAGGGCTAAGGATAGAAGTAGGGCAAGGGCTTGGGCAAAAGTTAGAGTTAGTCTTAAGGCTAAGTTTAGGGTTAGGATAGGACTAAATTAGTGTTAGTGCTAGGCTTAGTGTTAGGGTTAGGCCTAGGGTTAGGGCAAGGGTTAGGGTTAGGTTTAAGATTATGGTTAGGTTTAGGGTTATTGTTAGGTTTAGGGTAAGGGATGGGGTTATAGCTAGGTTTAGGGCTATGTTGAGTATTAGAATTAGGGTTAACCTCGGGTTATGGTTCGGGTTAGGATTAAGGCTAGGTTAAGAGCTAGGGCTAATTTCAGGTCCAGCTTTACAGTTAAAGATAGTTTAGGGTTAGTTTAGATGTAGTGTAAGGGTTAGGATTAGAGTTTTGGTCATGTATTTAGAGCTAATGGTATTGTTTGGGTCAGGGTGGTGATTAGTGTTTGGCATAGGTTAAGATTTAATTTTAGGGTTCGAATTAGCATAGGTTTAGGATTAGGGAAAGGATATAGTTAGTTTTAGGTTTCAAGTTAGGTTTAGAGTAATGGATAGGGTTAGGATTAGGGATATGGTAAGGTTTAGGCCTAGGGTTAGCATTAGCATTAGGATTATGGTTAGGGTAATGGATAGTGTTAGAGTTAGGATTAGAGCTAAGGTTATGGTTATTCTTAGTGCTAGATTTAGGGTTACGGTTAGGGTTAAAGCTCTGTTTAGGGCTCAGATTAGGCTAGGTTTTGGGTTAAGTTAGGGCTAGGGTTAGGGTTATGGCTACTGTAAGTACTAGGGTTACAATTAGGGCTAGTTTTAGGGTTAGGGTTAGGGCTAGGTCTAGTGTTATGCTTAGGGTTTTGTTTAGGGTGACGTTTAAAGCTAGGGTTAGTGTTTGCATCAGAATCAGGGTTAGGGCTAATTTTAGGGTTCTGCTTAAAAGTAGAATTAGGGCTAGGTTTAGAGCTCGGTGTAAGGTTAGGGTTTGGTGTTGGTTACGGGTTAGGGTTAGGAATATGGCTTGGTTTGTATTAGGGCTAGGCCTAGAGTTAGGGCTAGTTTTAGGAGTAGCATTAGGTTTAGGTTTAGGGTTAGTGTTAGTGTTAGATTTAGGCTTAGGCTTTGCATTAGAGTTAGATTTAGAGTTAAGTTTAGATCCAAGGTTAGGGCTAGGGCTAAGGAAATGGCTAGGGTTAGGCCTAGGATTAGAGCTAGGTTTAAAATTCCAGTAAGGGATAGCATAAGAACTAGTTTTAGATCTAGGGAGAGAGTTAGACTTAGTTTTAGGGCTAGGTTTGGGGTTAGGGTTAGGGATAGGGTTGAGTTAGGTCTAAGATTAGGGATAGGGTTGGTTTTAAGTTAGGCCTAGGTTTAAGGTTAGGGTTATGATTAAGGCTATGCTTAGTACTAATATGGGCTAGGGTTTGTGTTCAGGTTAGGGTTAGGATAATATCTAGAGCTAATGTCAGGTCTAGGGTTATTGTTATAGATAGTTTTAGGGTTAGGTTTTGGCTAGGTCTAATGTAAGGATTAGGTTTAGTGTAAGGGTCAGGTTAGAGCTAGGTGAATTATAAGGGTCAGGGTCATGGTCATGGTTAGGGTTTCTTTTAGGTTTGATTTAGGGTTAGGGCTCAAATTAGCCCTAGGGTTACGGTTAGGGTAATGATAGGGTTAAATTTAGAGTGAAGGTTAGGTTTAGGGTAATTGATAGGGTAGGGTTAGTGATAGGCTTAGGGTTAGGCCTAGGGTTAGCATTAGGGAAAGGGTTATGTTTAGGGTAATGGATACAGTTAGAGTTAATTTTAGGGCTAGGGTTCTGGTTAGGATTAGGTCTTGAGATAGGGTTAGGCCTAGAATTAGCATTAGGGTATGAGTTATGATTAGGGTAATGGGTACAGTTAGAGTTAATTTCATAGCTAGACTCATGGTTAGGATTAGGTCTTGAGTTAGTGTTAGGGTATGGGTTAGAACTACGGTTAGAATTAGTGTTATGTTTAGTGTAAGAGTTAGGTTCTGAGCTATGATCAGTGTTAGAGCAAGTGTTAGGTTCAGGGTTATGTTTAGGGATAGGATTATGTTAGGTTTAGGATTAGAGTTAGGGTTAGGGGAATGGTTATAATTAAGTTTAGGGTTAGGGTTAGTGTAATAAATATGGTTAGATGTAGGTTTAGGTTTAGGGACAGGGCTAGATTTAAGTTTAGGGTTAGAGTTAGGTCTATGGTTATGTTTAGGTTTATGGTAAGGCTTAGGGTTGGATCTATGGTTAGGGCTATAGCGAGTATTAGTTTAGGGTTAGGTCTAGGGTTCGTTTTCTGCTTAGGGTTTAGGATTATGGTTAGGGTTGAGGCTAGGGTTACATTTAGGGTTAGGGTTAGGGTAATGGGTAGGTTTAGAGCTAGGGTTAGGGCTAGGGTTACAGTAAGAATTAGGACTAGATTTAGGGTTAGATTCAGGGATAGTTCTAGGTTTAATTTTATAGTAAGGGCGAGGTTTTGAGCTACGCTTAGGACTAAGCTTAGGGCTATGGTTAGGTTAGGGTTATGGTTAGGGCTAGGTTAAGGCCTAGGATTAGCTCTAGGTTTTGTGTTAGGTTTAGGCCTAGGGTTAAAGCTGTGGGTAATGTAAGAGCTAGGATTATGATTAGGGATAGTTTTAGGGTTAGGGTTATGCCAAGATCTAGTGTTAGGTTTAGATTTTCAGTTAAGGTCAGGTTTAGAAGTAGGTCTATGGTTAAAGGAAGAGTCAGTGTTTGGGTTAGAGTTCAAGTTAGGGTTACAGCCAGAATAGGAGTAGGTTTATATCTAGAGATAATGTAGTGTTTCATTAGGATAAGGGTTATTGTTAGGCCTAGGACTAGGTTTTTGTTTAGTTCTAAAGCTAGATATAAGGCTACATTTAGGATTAGGTTTGAGTCAAGGCCTAGTGCTAGGTTTTAGTCTAGTGTTAGGGTCAGGTTTAGAACTAGGGTTTGTGTTAGGTTCAGTATAAGTGTCAGGGTTAGCATTCAAATTTGGGATTGGATTAGAGCTAGAATAAGGGCTAGGGTCAAGACTACTAATAAGGTTAGGATTTTGATTAGCCTAAGGATGAGGCATAGGTCTAGGGCTACCAATAAGTTTAGGGTTATTCATAGGGTAAGTGATAGACTTAGAGCTAGGGTTAGGGCTAGAATTAGGGTTAGGGTTAAATCTAGGTTTAGGGCTTGGATTAGGGCTAGATTTTGGGTTAGGGTTTGGGCTAATGATAGGGCAATGGTTAGTGTAAGAACTAGGGTTACAATGAGGGTTAGTTTTAGGTTTAGGGTTAGGGGTAGATCTAGTGTTAGGATTAGGTTTAAGGTTAAGGTGATATTGAGACCTAGGGTTACTGTTAGGATATGAATCAGGGTCAGGGTTAGGGTTAGGACTTGAACTAGGAATAGGTTTACTTTTAGGTTTCAGTTTAAGGTTAGGAGGGTGTTTAGAGCTAGGGAGAGTGTTAGGATATGAGTCAGGTTCAGGGTTAGATTTACAGTTAGGTTTAGGACTTGAATTAAGACTATGGTTAGGTCTAGGCGTAGTGTTAAGATTTGGTTTAAGTTAAGGTTTATGGTTAAGGCTATTGTTCAGTTTGTTTTACTGCTAGGGTTAGGGTTAGGGCTAGTTTTAGTGTTTGGCTTAGGCTTAGGGTTAGGTTTAAATTTCAAGTTAGAGTTAGATCTAGGGTTAGAGCTAGGACTAAGGATAGGGCAAGGGTTAGGGCTAGGGTTAGGGTTAAGGTAATGGATAGGCTTAGAAGTAGGGATCGGGATAGGGTGAGAGAGTCTTAGGGCTAGGGTTAGGGTTAGGTTTAGGTATAAGTTAGGGATATGGCCAGTGTCAAGTTTTGCTCTTGGTTTAGGGTCAGTTTTAGACCTGGGGTTTGTGTTAGGGTCAGAATAAGGGTCAGGGTGAGGGAAAGGGTTTGGGGTAGGATTAGAGCTAGAATGAGTGCTAGGGTCAGGACTATTAATAGGGTTAGGACTTTGGTTAGCCTAAGGACTAGGGATAGGTCTAGGTTAACCATTAGTATTAAGGTTTCACTTAGGGTAAGGGATAGGTTTATAACTAGGTTTAGGGCTAAAGTTAGGGTTAAAGTTAGGTTTAGGGTTCGGATTAGGGCTAGTTTTGTGTTAGAGTTAGGACTAGGGTTAGGGCAATCGCTAATATAAGAACTAGGATTACAATTAGAGTTAGTTTTAGGTTTAGGGGTAGGGGTAGGCGTAGTTTTAGTATTAGGGTTAAGTTTAAGTTTAGGGTGATATTAAGAGCTAGGGTTAGTTTTAGGATATGAATCAGGGTCAGGGTTAGGTTTAGGAGTCAAATAAGGGCTAGGGTCACTTTTAAGTGTAGGTTTAAGTTTAGGATGGTGTTTCAAGCTAGGGTGAGTTTAGCATATGAGTCAGTGTCAGGTATACTTTTAAGATTATGTTTAGGACGCAAATTAAGTCTATGGTTAGGTCTAAGTGTAGTGTTAGGGTTTGGTTTATGTTAGGTTTAGGGTTGGGACTATTGCTCGTTTTTGTTTTACTGCTAGTGGTAGGGTTGGGGCTAGTTTTATGAATAGAGTTAGGGTTCGGGTTCGGGTTAGGGTTAGGGATAGGGCTTAATTAGGGCTTTGATGAGGTCTATGGTTAATGTTCATTTTAAGCATAGAATTAGGGTTAGATTTAGGATTTAGTTTAGGGTAAGGGAGGGTGTTACACTAGTTTTAGAGGTAGTGTGATGTTTAGAATAAGGGTTAGGATTAGGGTTATGATTAAGGCTAGGTTTAGGGCTAGGATCAGGGCTAGGGTTTGTTTTAGGGTTAGGGCTAGGATTAGGAGTATGGCTAATTTCAAGTCTAGGATTATGTTTAAAGATAGTTTTATGGTTAGGACTATGTGTACGTCTAGTGAAGGTTTAGGTTTAGGGTTAGGGTCAGGTTTAGGGCTAGGGGTATTATTAAGGTGAAGATCTAGGTTAGGGATTGGAATAGGTTCAGGCTTAAAGTTAGGGATTCAATTAGAGTTAGGCAGTGTTAGGGTAATGATAGGTTTTTATTTATGTTTCACGTTAGGTTTACAGTAATTGTTAGTGTTAGGTTTAGCGATTGTGTTTGTAATAGGCCTAGGGTTAGCATTGGGGTAAGGGTAATGGTTAGGAAAATGGATAGGGTTAGAGCTAAGTTTAGGGCTAGGGTTATGGTTAGGAATAGGTCTTGAGTTAGGGTTAGGGTTAGGGTTAGAACTAGGGTTAGTGTTAGGGTTATGATTATCATAAAGGTTAGGTTTTGACCTAGGTTTAGGGCTAGGGCGAGGGTTAGGTTTAGAGTTAGGTCTAGGGATAAGATTAGATTATGGTTAGGGTTAGGGTTAGAGTAATGGATATGGTTAGATGTAGGCACAGTGTTATGGTTAGTGTTAGATTGAGGTTTAGGTTTAGGTTTAGGGCTATGGTTATGTTTAGGTTTATGGTAAGGGTTAGGGTTTGAGCTAGAGTTAGGTCAATGATGTGTGTGAGGTTTAGGGTTAGGTCTAGTGTTAGTTTTCTGGTTAGGTTTAGGGTTAGGGTTAGGCCTAGGGTTATCAACAGGTTTAGGATTAGTTTTAGGGTAATGGGTAGGTTTAGAGCTAGGTTTAGGGCTAGAGTTGAGTTTAGGATTAGGGCTCGTGTTAGGGGTATATTTAGGGATAGGTATAGGTTTATGTTTAGGATAAGAGTTAGGCTTTGATCTATGGTTAGGCCTAATCAAGTGTTAGGTTAGGGTTAGGGTTATGCTTAGGCCAAGGATTAGCTCTAGGTTTTGTGTTAGTTTAGGCCTAGGGTTAGGGCTGTGGGAAATATAAGAGCTGGGTTATGATTAAGGCTAGTTTTAGGTTTAGGATTTTGGCTAGGTCTAGTGTTAGGTTGAGATTTTTGTTAGGGTCAGTTTTAGAGGTAGGTTTACTCTTAAAGCAGGTTCAGTGTTTGGGTTAGAGTTAGAATTAGATTTACTGCCAGAAATAGAACTAGGTTTAAGTCTAGGGGTAGGGTTAATATTTGCGTTAGGTTAAGGGTTATTTTAAGGGCTAGGGATAGGTTTTTGTTTAGGTCTAGGGCTAGATTTAAGGCTCTATTTAGTATTTGGTTTATGTCTAGGGTTAGTGTTAGGGTTTGGTCTAGGGTTAGGGCCATGTTTAGACATAGGATTACTGTTAGGGTGAAAAAAATGGTCAGGGTTAACATTAGGGTTTGGAATAGGGTAAGAGATAGAGAGGGTAGGGTTATGACGATTAATAGAGTTAGGGTTTTGGTTAGCTTAAGGATTAGGGATAGGTCTAGGGTTACCATTAGGGTTAGGGTTTCACTTTGGGTAAGGGATAGGCTAAGAGCTAGTGTTAGGGCTAGTGTTAGGGTTAGAGTTAGGGTTAAATCTAGGTTTAGGGCTCAGATTAGGGCTAATTTTGGGGTTAGGGTTTGGGCTAATGTTATGGCAATGAATAATATAAGGACTAGGGTTACAATTAGGTTTAGGGGTAGGTGTAGGTCTAGTGTTAGGGTTAGGTTTAATGTTAGGGTGATATTTATATCTAGGTTAGTATTAGGATATGATTCAGAGACAGTGTTAGTTTTAGGTCTCAAATAAGGGCTAGGATTACTCTTAGGGTTCCATTTAAGTTTTAGGGTGTTCTTTAGAGCTAGGGTGACTGTTAGGGTATGAATCAGCATCAAGGTTAGTTGTATGTTTAATGTTATGACTTAATTTAAGGCTAGGGTTACTGTTAGGGTTTCGGTTTAAGTTTAGGATGGTGTTTAGACCTAGGGTGAGTGTTAGGATATGATTCAGGGTCAGGGTTAGATTAAGGTTATTGTAATGACTCGAATTAGGGCTTGGATTTGATCTAGGTGTAGTGTTAGTGTTTGGATTATGTTAAGGTTTAAGGTTAGGAATATTGCTCAGTTTTGGTGGAAACAACATCTTTTTTATAATTATATTTTTATTGTTGCTGAGGATCAAACCCAGCACCCTACACATGCCAGGTGAATGTGCTACCACTTGAGTCATATCCTCAGCCTCTATTGCTCAGTTTTGTTTTAGTCCTAGGTTATATGATTAGCGGTGGGGTCACGGGTAGTGTTTGTGTTAGGCTTAGGCTGAGGGTTATGTTAAGACTTGGAGTTAGGGTTAGATCTAGGGTTAGGGTTATGGTAAATGATAAAGATAGAACTAGGGATAAGGCTAGGGCGAGAGTTAGAATTAGTCTTAGGGCTAGGGTTATGGTTAGTTTTAGGGATAGAGCTAAATCAGGGCAAGGTTTAGAACTAGGGTTAGTGTTCAGCTTACTCCTAGCACTAGGACTCGGTTTAGGGTTTAGGGTAAGGGATGTATTATAGCTAGGTTTAGAGGTAGAGTGAGGGTTATTATCAGGATTAGGGCTAGTTTTAGGGTTATAGTTTAGATTAAGGCTAGCTTTTAGGGCTAGGATGAGGGCTAGGGTTTGTTGTAGGGTTAGGTCTAGAATTAGGGCTAGGGTTAATGTCAGGTCTAGTGTTACACTTAGGAGTAGATTTGTAATTAGGTCTATGTCTTAGTCTACTATAAGTGTTAAGTTTAAGGTAAGGGTCAGTTTTAGATCTAGGGTTAATTTTAGGTTCAGGGTCAGGGTTACGGTTTGTATTAGGTTAAGATTTAGGGATAAGAATCAAATGAGCATTAGGGTTAGAGTTAGGTTTAGGGTAATGAATATGGTTAGGTTTAGGGTTCAGGGTAGGTTTAGGTAATGGAGAGATTTAGGATATGCGATATTGTTAGGGTTCGGCCTAGGGTTAGCATTAGGATTAGGGTTATCATAAGGGTAATGTATAGGGTTAGGGTTAGAGTTAGGGTTAGGGTTAGAAATAGTGTTAGGGTTATTATTAGGGATAAGGCTAGGGTTAGGTTTAGGCCAAAGGTTAGGCTTTGAGCTATGCTTAGGTCTAAGGTGAGGGTTAGGCTTAGGGTTAGGGCTAGGTTTATGGTTAGGGTTATGCTTAGGGTTGGTTTAGGCCTTGGTTTAGAGCTAGGTTTTGTGTTAGGTTTAGGTCTAGCTTTAGTGGTATGGGTAATGTAAGATCTAGAGTTCTAATTAGGGATATTTTTAGGGTTAGGGTTATGGCTAGGTCTAGTGTTTGGTTTAGATTTTGGTTTAGAGTCCGTTTTAGAGCTAGGTTTAGTGTTAGTGTCAGGGTCAGTGTTCTGATTAGAGTTAGGGTGAAAACCAGAATCAGGAGTAGCGTTAGGTCTAGAGGTAGTGTTATTGTTTGGTTTAAGTTAACTGTTATTGTTAGGGCGAGGACTAAGTTTTTGTTTAGGTCTAGGGCTGGAGTTATCAGTAGATTTAGGGTTAGGTTTAGGTCTAGGGGTAGTGATAGGGTTAGGTTTAGGTAAAATTTACTGGTAGGGCTAGTTTCAGGGTTTAGTTTAGAGTTAGGGTCAGGTTTAGACATATAATTAGTGTCATGGTCAGAATAAGGGTGAAGATTAGGTTTAGGTTTTGGGTTAGGTTTAGAGATAGAATGAGGGCTAGGGTTTGGACTAATAATAGGGTTAGTGTTTTATTTAGGCTAAGGATTACTATTAGGACTAGGGTTAGCATTATGGATAGGGTTTGGCTTAGGATAAGGGATAGGGATACAGCTAGGCTTAGAGCTAGGATTAGGGTTAAGTTGAGGTCTAGGGCTAGGGTTAGGGTTATATCTAGTTTTAGGGCTCAGATTAGGGCTAATTTTGTTTTTGGGTTACGGCTAGGGTTAGGACTATAGCTAATGTAAGAACTAGGGTTATTATTAGGGTTAGTTTTAGGGTTAGGTTTTGGGCTAGGAATGGTGTTAGCATTTTCTTTATGTTTAGGGGGATATATAGAGATAAGGTTAGTGTTTGGATATGAGTCATTGTAAGGGTTAGTTTTAGTTCTAGGACACAAATTTGAGCTAGGGTTATGGCTAGTTGTATGGTTAGGGTTTGGTTTAGGTTAGGTTTAGGTTTAGGGTAATGGCTTGGTTTTGTTTTAGGGCTAGGGCTAGGGTTAGGGTTAGTTTTATGATTAGCGATAGTGTTCAGCTAGTGGTAGGGTGAGGTTTAGGCTTAAGGTTAGGGTTAGATTTAGAATAATGGTTTGATTTAAGGTTAGGGCTAAGGTTAGGGCTAGTGTTAGGGTTACGGTTATGGACAGGTTTAGAAATAAAAATAGGGCTAGGTTGAGTTAGAGGTATTCTTAGGACTAGAGTTAGAAATTTGCTTAGGGTTCAGGCTAAATTAGGGCTAGATTAGCCCTAGGTTTAGGTTTAGGGTTAGACATATGGTTAGGGCTAGAATTAGGGTTAATGTTAGTGTTTGGGTTATGGTGAGTTTTAAGGGAAAGGGTGAGGTTACGGCTAGGTTCAGGGCTAGGTAGAGGGTTAAAATTAGGTATAGGAAAAGGGTGAGTGTTCAGGTTAGGATTAAGGCTAGGATTAGGGCTAGGATGAGGGCTAGGGTTTATGTTAGGGTTAGAGCTAGGATTAGGGCTAGGGCTAATGTCAGGTCTAAGGTTATGGTTAGGAATAGTGTTAACTTTAGGTTTATTGCTAGGTCTAGTGGAAAGTTAGGTTTACAGTAAAGGTCAAGTTTAGAGCTAGGTGTATTATTAAGGTCAGAGTCCGGTTTAGGGTTTGGTTTAGGATAAGGTTTAGGGTTAGGCCTCAAATTAGCACTAGGGTTAGGGTTCTAACCTAAACTTATCCTTAACTCTAACCTGACATCTAAATGAATTACCTAAACCCTAATGATAACCATAGCCCTAATCCTAACACTAACCGTAACACTAACCATGACCATAACCCTAGCACTAACCTTACTCTAGCACTAACCCTAGATCTAACCCTGAACCATTTCTGAAACCTAATCCTAACACTAAACCTCGCCCTAACCCTGACCCTAACCCTAACTCAAGCCCTAATCCTAAATATAACCCTAGCCCTAACCCTAGGTCTAACCCTATAAATTACCCTAATGATACCATAACGTTAATGCTAACTCTAGGCCTAACCCTAAACCTATCACAAACCAAAATCATATCTATTACTCTAAACCTAAACTGAACCCAAATCCTAACCATATCCATTACCCTAACCCTAACTCTAACATTAATGCTAATTTGAGCCCTAAACCTAAACCTTATTGTAACACCAACCCAAAGCAAGACCATGACCCTAAACTTAAACCAAACCCTAAAAGTAACCCTAGCCCTAAATTCGAGCCCTAACCCTAACCGTAAAACTAACCCTGACCTGACTCATATCCTAACACTCTCTCTAGCTATAAATATCAATCTAACTTTAAACCTAACCCTAACACTGACCTACCCCTAACCTAACCCTAAAACTAACCCTAATTGTAACCCTAGTTCTTATATTTGTCATTGCCCTAACCCTAGCCTTAAACCTCACACAAAATCTAGCCCTAATCTGAGCCCTAAAACTAGCTTTAACCCTAACTTTAACCCTAACCGTAGCCCTAAACCTATATCTAAACCTATCCATTACCCTAAGCAAAACCCTAACCTTAATGGTAACCCTAGACCTATTCCTAATTCTTGGCTAAACAAATATTAACCCTATAAATAGTCCTAACCCTAGATCTAATTCTAGCTCTAACCCTTACCAAAACCCTAAACCTAACCCTGACCATTATTCTGACCATCACACAAACCAGAGGTTTAAACCTGACCATAACCCTAAACCAAACACTAACACTAGCCCTACTGGTAAAATTATACCTAAACCTAACCCTACCATTATCCCTAGATCTAAACCTAATTCAAAATTTAGCCTTATCTTTAGCTCTAGACCTAAAGAAAAACCTAGCCTTAGCCCTCACAATAACCCTTAAACTAACCCAAACACAACCTCTACTTCTAGACCTAAACCTAGTCCTAATTCTGGCCATAACCCTAACCCAAACACTGTCCCTTTCTGTAACACAAATCCAAGCTCTAAGTTTTATACTAACCCAAAATCTAGCCATAACACTAACTCTAGGTCTAACATTACATATATCCCTTACATTAGCCCCAAACCTCACACAAAACCTAGCTCTAAGCATAACCCTAACCCTAACCCTAGACCTAACCCTAACCCTAACCCTTGCCTTAACCCTAACCCTAGTTCAAACATTAACCCTTTACAAAACATTAATCTAGACCTAACCCCAAACCTAATCCTAGTCCTAATTCTAACCATAACCAAGGCCAAACACTAGTTATAACTCTATCCATTACCCTAAACAAAACCCTAATCCTAATGATAAACCTAATTCTAAACATAACCCAACCCTAAAACTAGATGTCACACTAACCCTAACCATTGCCCTAGCCCTAAACATAGCTCAAACCCTAACACTTACCCTAAACCTAACATTAACATTATCCCTAAGCTTAACCCTAACCCTAACCCTAGCCATATCCTAACCATTACCCTAGCCCTAAACCTATCTTTTACCCTAAACATAAGCCTAATCCAAATGCTAACCCTGTGCCTAACTCTAAACCTATCTCTAATATTAAAGCTATCCATTTCCTAAAAAATAACCTGAACACTAAACCTAACCTTATTAATTACTCTAACCCAATCCCTAACCCTAATGCTAAATCAAGCCCTAAACCTAATCCATAACCTAAACCAAACCCTAAACCAGACACGTACCATAACAATACACCTAGCTTTAAACCAGACCCTTTCCCGAAACCTAACCCTTACAATGGACCTAGCCATAAACCTAACCTTAACACTATCCCAAAGTGGAACTCTAACTGACATTATCCATAGACCTAATTCTCGCCCTAAATGTAACACAAAACCAAGCCCTCATCCTAGCCCTAAACCAAGCCTTAATCCTAACCTGAACCTAACCTTAGCCCAATCCCTAATTTCAACCCGCGCCCTAGTTCTGAACCTAGGTTTAACCACATCCCTTCCCCTAACACTAACCCTAACCCTAATCCAACACTAACACTAATGCTAACCCTAAACCTAACCTTAACCCTAGCTCTAATCCTAGCCATAATTTAGTGCTAATCGTAACCCTAACTCTAACCCTACACCTAAGACTAACTCTAACTCTTGCTCTAGACCTACTACTAGTACTAACTCTGTTACCATAACCCTAACACTAGCCTTAAACTAACCCCTAAACCTAGCCCAAGTCCTAACCCTAGATCTAACCATAAATCTAAATATAACCCTAACCCTAAGCCTGAACCTCACCCTACCACTAGCCCTAAAACTATTGCTAATTCTAAAACTAGTTCTAAACCTAGCTGTAACTCTAAAACAAAACTGAGCCCTAGCCCTAACCCTAACACTAACCTAACTGTAATCTCAGACCTGACATTAGACCTAGCCCTAATTCTTGCCCTAACCCTTGCCGCAGTCTGGCTGGGCACAAAATCACGAGCCACTCAAGCAGGAACAAACTTTATTTCTGAACTCCACCAGCACAATTCACATATGCTCCGGGGAAAAATGCTGAACCATGCCACGTGGCTCCTACTGGGACGCACTACTCCAACAGGCAAATCCCTCCTCCGGAAATCCCTCCTACCGCACTTCCCCAACCAATGGGAACTCTCCGGGAGTCCCCCTAGAGCTCTAAAGTAGCAGGCTGAGGCATACATCAGGGGTCTAATATCCAATTGAATGCAGATCTTAACATAATCATATCATCTCAATGGCTTGCTGGCATCACCTTTCAACCAAAAATGCCATGTGTCTTTCCTATTTGGCTATGGCTCTCAGCATCCCCCCCCCCCTTTTGTTTAATTAAGCAACAGCAATGTGGCTTAGGGACCGTGCCTGTTAGGTTGTCCAATACAACATATGGTCCTTACCCATCATCGGATGGGCTGAACTCTAGGCGTCAGCCTCCTGTCTTAGGTTGGTACCATTGCAATTGGAACATACCCGTCACTGACTACCGGTCCAGTATACAGCCATACTTGTGGATAGGCCTATGCACCAGTGTGGGGGGGGTGAGGTTCTTTGCCTCACCTCTGTTGGCCCCCAAATTTGGCCTTTGCAACAGTAGGGGGTTGAGGTTTTTTGTCTCAACTCTATTGGCCCCCAAATTTTAGACCATCACTAGCAGAAGGGAGGAGGATACAGAAATGCCACGACACCAAACCAAATGACGACTCCTTTGGAAAAATTGTACCACCGGTGACACCATCAGCAAAGGTACGCCAGCACTACCACAATTCGCTGTACCAACAGATAGTTCACAATGTATACAAGTGATACATAGTCCAGGCAAGTTCTGCAAGCAGTTCAAAGTGGAGGAATCTATCAATATGTCCATTTCCTCCCAAAGTAAATTGACTCCTTGATTGAGCATTACTTGTTGAGTCATTATTCATTGATGCATCAGTTTATACAGTGTACTGTGATAGCTATCGAAGAAGCTGTAGTTTGGTTTCATCTTTGTCTTCATCGGCACTTAGATGAAGATAGGAATTCTGGCAATGGTGCTAAAAAAAATTATGTAACATACCAACAGGTACTAAGAAAACAATTTTCTGATCAATTTATATTATCCTGAACAGAATTATTAAATATAATGAAAAGGAAAGGTGAAAGTAAACAAACAGATCTGTTAACCTTCTTATTTGTTCACATATTAAAACAATCCTCAACAGCTGTATACCCAATTTAAATTAAACCCTCCCCTTCTGCTTGTAGCAGATTATTTATGGTGTTTGTTTAAAAACCACTATGGTCGTTATTTAACTTAAACAAAAGGGGGGGAATGTTAGGGTCTGTAAAAAAGTCAAGATGGCGCCTGGCATTTTGCCAGAGGGAGTGGTTTGTGAAGTAACGCCAGCGAGCCATTAAGTGTGGAGATTCCTTATTGGTTGACTGCTGTATCTAGTTTATGTTAATTAAGATAAGCTGTGTGGAATGTATATATACCCCTCCTGTCCTACAATAAATGGCTCCCACCCTGCTGTATCAATCTATACAAGTTGCTCGTCACCGCCTGGTTATTTTGCTGCAGCCGGACTGCGGCAACCCTTACACAAAATATAACCCTACACCTACCCATAACTCTAGCCTTATTTCTAGAGTTATCCCTAACCCAAAAACTAACACTGAACTTGACTCTGACCTTAACACTAACCCTATTTCAAATCATCACTCTAATCATAACCTAACCCTAACACTAGACCTAGCCCTAACCCTAACCCTAAAATTAGCCCTAATTGTAACCTTAGTTTTATAAAAGCCATAGCCCTACCCTAACCCTAACCTAATCTAAAACCTAGCCCTAACCCTAACCCTAACACTAGCTTTAACCCTAACCTAACTCTAAACCTAATCCTAAAACTAGCCCTAACTCTAGCTCTAATCCTATCTATTACCTTAACCCTAACCCTAACCATAATACTAGTCCTAGGATAACATAACTCTATCCATAACCCTAACCCTATTCATTACCATAAACCTAAATTGAACCCTAAACCTAACCATATCCATTATCATAACCCTAAACACAATCCTAACGTAATTTGAGCCCTAACCCTAAATCTTAATCTAAACAAACCCTAACCATTACCCTGACCCTAATAATACCCCTATCTCCAAAAGTGAACCTAACCCTTACACTATACATAGCCATGAAACTAACCATGAAACTATTCCTAACCATAACCCTAGACCTAAAATTAGCCCTAGGCCTTACGTTAGCCCTTATGCTAATAAATAAATAAATAAATAAATAAATAAAAAATAAAGCCCTCATCCTGGCCCTAAACCTAGCCTTTATCTGAACCCTAACCCTGTCACTAGGCCTAACCCTAAAGTGAAACTTCACCCTAGACCTTAACCTAGGTATAATATTATAACGTACCCAAACCCTAATTCTAAACCTAGCTCTAATCCAAGGCCTAGCCCTGATACTAAACCTAGCTCTAATCCCAGACCTAATTTAGACCTACCCCTAAATCTAATCATACCCCTAACCCTAAGACTAACTATAAATCTTGCCCTAGCCCTAGGCCTAGTTCTAAAATTACCCCTTACCATGACCCAAAGCCTAGCCCTAACCCTAGTCCCAAACTTAGCCCTAGCCATAAACCTATATCTAACCCTCACTCTAAATCTAACCCTAACCTAAAACCTAAACCTCACCCTAACACTAGCCCTAATCCTAATGCTAATTTGAAAAATATCCCTCACCATAGCCATAGCATTCAAGCAAAACTGAGCTACAGCTCTAATCCTAAACCTTAACCTAAACCAAACCCTAACACTATGCCTAGCCCTTACCCTAGCCCTAATTTGAGTCCTAAACCTAACCGTACAACTAAGAATGACCCTGACTCTGATCCTAAAACTAACCTTAGATCTAAACATTAACCTAACCCTAAACCTCACCCGAACACTAAACCTAGCCCTAACCCTAATACTAAATCTAGCCCTAATCATAATACCAGGTCTTACATTAGCAATAGTCCTAACCCTAACACCAAACTTAGCCTTAATCTGAACTCTAACGCTAGCTTTAACCCTAACGCTAACACTAAACCTAACAGTAACCCTACCTCTAACCCTATCCCTTACCCTATGCCAACACTCACCCATGCTACCCTAGTCCTAACCCTAATCCTTAGCCTACCCCAAACCCTAACTCTATTACTAGTCTTATCCCTAGGCCTCATTATATCTCTAACCCTAACCCAAACCCTAAGCCTAGCCATGACCCTTATTCTGATCCTAAAACTAACCCTAGGTCTAAGCCTTACCCTAACCCTAAACCAAACACTAACACTAGCCCTATGGGTAAAACTATACCTAAACCTAACCGTAACATTAACACTAGACCTAAACGTAATCCTAAATATAGCCATAACTCTAGCCATAGCCCTAAACAAAAACCTAGCTCCAGCACTAACAATAACCATTAATAGAACGCAATGACTAACAATACCCCTAGAACTAACCTTAGTAAAATTGTGCTCCTAACTGTAAATCCAATGCTAACCTGAACACTGACCATTATCCTAACACAAACACTAGCTCTAAACCTTATACTAACCCAAACCTTTCCTAACACTAGACCTATCCATAACCCTAACCTTAAAACTAGCCATAACCATAATCCTAGTTCTTACATTACCCATTCTCCTAACACTAGCCATAAACCTCCTCCCAAAACCTAGCCCTAAATGTAGCACTAAAACTACCTCTAAGCCTAATCCTAACCTTAGCCCTAGCCCTAACCCTCACACTTGCCTTGCGTAATATCATAGAAATTTGAAGAAAACTAGGGCCAAGCTGGAGCTCTCTGAGCAGATGGAAGGCTCGGCTGTGTGCTTGCTCTCGGCTCAGTGGGAAGTCTGAAGTCTTGGCCATGCATGAGCTCTCTGCAAAGATGGAAGTCTCAGCTGCACATGTGCTCTCAGCTCAGACGGAAGTCTCAGCCATGTGTGAACTCTTGGTGCAGAGGGAAGTCTTGGCTGCTGTTTCGCTCTTGGCTCAGACAGAAGTCTTCACTGTGCAGGCGCTCTCGGCGCAGAGGACAGGTAGCACAGAACACAGAGGCTTTGCTTGTGAGTCACCAGGCAAAGCTCTGGACATGGCCAAAAGTCACCCCAGAACCACCCACCTCACCAAACTCCCTACACAGGTAACAGATGGAATGCATCTTGGAAAACTTTACTCACCATCTGTCAGTGACCATGCTACCAGCTCAGTTCTGCGGCTGCTCAGGTACCCGGTTTCCAACTCCCCTACCTCCAGCTGTGATAACTCAAGATTTTTCTCACAAGCTTTTTTTTTTTTTTTTTTTGGGTGGGGGTGTAGCAATCAATGCAGAACAGCAAATGTACAGGTACCCGGTTTCCAAGTCAGAGACTAAGAGTAGGGAGGCTCCAGGTAGAAGCTCAAGCCCTCTCAAACTGGCTACCTCCACCACCCTGGAATCAGAGATAAGTGTAGGTCTACTTGTAAGGTTAGGGTTTGGTTTAGGTTAAAGGTTAGGATTAGGGCTATGACTCGGTTTTGTTTTATGGCTAGTGGTATGGTTAGGGATTAGTTTTAGGGTTAGAGCTAGTGTTAGTATGAGGTTTAGGCTTATGTTTAGTGTTAGATTTAGAGTTAGGTTTAGATCTAGGGTTTAAGCTAGGGTGAAAGATAGGGCTAGGGTTAGGGCTAAGTTTAGGGCTAGGTTTATGGTGATGGTAAGGGATTGGTATAGAACTCGCTATAGGGCTAGGTCGAGAGTTAGAGTTAGTCTTAGTGCAAGGGTTATTGTTAGGATTAGGCCTAGGTTTAGGGCTAGGGTTCATGTTAGGTTTAAGGTTACAGTTAGGTTTAGGGTAATGGTTGGGATTACAGCTAGTTTTATGGCTAGCGTGAGAGTTATAATTAGGGTAAGTGTTAGGTTTATGATTAAGGTAAATTTTACGTCTAGGATATGGGCTAAGTTTTGTGTTAGGTGTAGGAGTAGGATTAGAGCTGGGGCAAAAGTCAGGTCTAGGGTTACATTTAGGGATAGTTTAGGGTTAGGTTTATACCTAGGTCTATTTTAATGGTTAGGTTTATGGTTAGGGTAAAGTTTAGAGCTAGGGTATTATTAGAGTTAGGGTCAGGTTTAGCGTTTTTGTTAGGTTAAGGTGTAGGTTTTGGGCTCGAATTAGCATTATTGTTAAGGATAGTGTAATGATAGGTTTAGGGTTCAGGTTAAGTGTAGGGTAATTTATAGGGTTAAGTTTAGGTATAGTTTTATGTTTTGGCCTAGGGTTAGCATAAGGGTTAGGGTTATCATTAGAGTAATAGTTAGGTTAGAGCTAGGGTTAGGGCTAGGATTATGCTACAGATTAGGTCTAGTCTTAGGTTTAGGCTTAGGGTTAGGGCTATGGTTAGGATTTGGATTAGCTTTGGGATTAAAGCTAGGGTAGACCTTGGATTAGGGCTAGGTTTTGCAATAGGTTAGGGCTACAGCTAATGTAAAAACTTGTTATGATTCAGGCTAGTTTTAGGGTTAATGTTACTGCTAGGTATAGTTTTAGGGTTAGGTTTAGTGTTGGGGTGGTGTTTAGAGCTAGGGTTACAGTTAGTGTCAGGGACAGTGTTCAGGTTAGTGTTATGATTAGAATTAAATCCAGAATTAGGTCTAGGGAAAGAGTTACTGTTTGGCTTAGGCTAAGGTTATTGTTAGGGCTATGTGTAGATTTTTCATTAGGTCTAGTGTTCTAGTTATGGCTAGATACATGATTAGGTTTAGGTCTAGTGCTAGTGTTAGGGTTAGGTTTAGACATAAGGTAACCGGACGGGTTACTATTAGGGTTCAGTTTAGGGTTAAATTCAGGTTTAGATCTACAATTAGTTTTAGGGTCAGAATAAGGGTCAGGGTCAGGTTTAGGATTTGGGTTATGGTTAGAGCTAGAATGAGTGCTAGTGTTAGGACTAGTAATAGGATTAATGTTTGTGTTAGATTAAGGATTAGGGTTAGCATTAGGGTTAGGATTTCGATTAGGGTAAAGGATAGGATTAGAGCTAGTGTTGGGGTTTGGAATAGGGCAAGGGTTAGGTTAAAGCTAGGTTTAGGGATCAGATTAGGGCTAGTTTTGTGTTAGGCTTAGGGTTAGGCAACGGCTAATATAAGAACTAGTGTTACAAACAGGGTGAATTTGGGGGTTATGGTTAGAGGTTAAACCTCTAGTGTTAGGATTAGGTTTAAGGTTAGGGTGATATTTAGAGCGAGTGTTAGTGTTAGTTTAATAATCAGGGTCAGAGTTAGTTTTAGAGTTAGGGTTAGGATTCCAAATAAGGCTAGGGTTACTGTAAGGGTTTGGTTTAAGGTTAGGGTGGTGTTTAGAGCAAGAGTGGGGGTTAGGATATGAGTCAGAGTCAGGGTTAGTATTCAGGTTAAGGTTAGGACTCAAATTAGGGCTAGGGTTAGGTCTAGGTGTAGTATTAGAATTTGGTTTAAGTTAAGATTTAGTGTTAGGGCTATTACTCGGTTTTGTTTTACTGCTAGGGTTAGGGTTAGGGTTGGTTTCATGAGTAGTGTTAGGGTTAGTGCTAGTATTAATGTTAGGCTTAGGCTTAGGATTAGTGTTCGAGTTAGTGTTAGAGTTGGATCTAGGTAGGACTAGAAATAAGGATTAGGCAAGTGTTATGCCTAGATTTATGGCTATGTTTAGGGCTAGGGTTAGGGTTAATTTAAGGGATATGGTTAGAACTAGGGATAGGGCTAGTGTGAGAGTTAGAGTTTGTCTTAGGTCTTTGGTTAGTGTTAGAATTATGGATAGGGTTAAATTAGGGCTATGATTAGGGCTAGGTTTACTGTTCAGTGTAGGTCTAGTGTTAGGATTAAGATTAGGGTAAGGGATGGTGTTTTAACTAGGTTTAGAGTGACGGTGAGTGTTAGAATTAGGTTAGGGCTATGGTTAAGGATAGTGTTATGATTAGGGCTAGGTTTAGGGCTAGGATGAGTGCTAGAGTTTGTTTTATGTTTAGGGCTAGGATGAGGGCTATGGCTAATATCAGGTCTTGGGTTATGGTTAAAGATAGTTTTAGTGTTAGGTTTATGGCTATATTTAGTGTAAGTGTTAGTTTTAGGGTTAGGGTCAGGTTTAGAGCTAGAAGTATTTTTACATTCAGGCTCTGGATTAGGGTTTGGCATAGGTTAAGTTTTAAAGTTAGGACTCAAATTCGCATTAGGTTTAGTGTTATGTTAATGATAGGGTGAGGTTTAGAGTCTAGGTTTGGGTTAGGGTAATGGAATGGGTTAGGATTAGGGATAGGTTTAGGTTTAGGACTAGGTTTATCATTAGAGTTAGTATTCTGTTTATGGCAATGGATAGGGTTAGAGCTAGGGTTAGGGCTAGGGTTATGTTTATGATTAGGGCTAGGGTTAGGGTTAGGATTAGGGTTAAAATTGGGTTACAGCTCAGATTAGGTCTAGGTTTTGTGTTAACTTAGTGCTAGAGTTAGGGGTTATGGCTAATGTAAGGACCAGGGTTATGTTTTGGGCTAAATTTGGGGTTAGAGTTAGGGCTATGTCTAGTCTTAGGTTTAGGTTTAGGATTAGGGTTATGTTTACAGCTAGGGTTAGTGTTATGGCCAGAGTCAGGGTCAGGGTTAGTTTTAGTGTTTGGATTAAAACTCAAATTAGGGCTAGGGTTAGAGTAATGGTTTGGTTTTGGTTAAGGTTTAGGGTTAGGGCTATCGTTCTGTTTAGTTCTAGGGCTAGATCTAGGGTTAGGCTAGTTTTAGGATTAGCATTAGGGTTAGGGCTAGTGTGAGAGTTAAAATTATTGATAGGGCTAAAATTAGATTTAGGGTTTCTGATAGGGTTAAATTAGGGCTAGGATTAGGGCTAGGGTTAGTGTTTCGTTAAGGCCTAGTGATAGGGATAGGTTTAGGTTTAAGTTTAGGATAGTGAATTGTGTTATAGCTAGGTTTAGACGTAGGGTGAGGGTTAGAGTTAAGGTTAGAGCTAGAGTTGTAGTTAAGGTTATGATTAAGGCTGGGTTTAGGACAAGGATGAGGGATAGTGTTCATTTTAGATTCAGGGCTAGGATTAGTGCTAGGGCTAATATCATGTTAGGGTTAGGGTTAGGTTTATGTTTACCATAAAAGTTAGGTTTTGAGCTATGGTTAGGGCTAGGTTTAGGGTAGAGTCTAGGGATAGGATTACAGTAGGTTTAGGGTTAGGGTGGTGTTTTGAACTTGATGAGTGTTAGGATATAAGTCAGGTAAAGGTTTAATTTTACGATTATGTTTAGGACTTGAATTAGGGCTAGGGTTAAATCTAGGTGTAGTGCTAAGTTTTGGTTTAAGATAAAGTTTGTGTTAGGCCTGTTGCTCGGTCTTGTTTTAGTGCTATGATTCGGGTTAGCGCTAGTTTTATGATTAGCTTTAATCATAGGTTTAGGGCTAGGGTTATGGTTAGGTTTAGGATTAAGGCTAGATTTAAGGCTAGGATTAGGGCTAGGTTTTGTGTTAGGTTTAGGGTAACAATTAGGGCTAGGACTAATGTCAGGTCTAGGTTTATAGTTACTGGTATTTTTAGGATTACGTTTATGGCAAGGTCAAATTAAAGTGTTACTTTTAGGGAAAGGGTCAAATTAAGATGTGGGGTATTATTAGGGTCAGAGTAAGGCTTTGGTTTGGGGTTAAGTTTTAGTGTTAAGGCTCAAATTAGCATTAAGTTTAGAATTAGGGTTAGGATAATGGATAGTGTTAGGTATAGGGTTAGGTTCGGTTTAAGGTAATGGATATGGTTAGGGTTTGTGATAGGTTTAGGGTTAAGCTTATGGTTAGCATTAAAGTTATAATTATCGTTAGGGTAATTTATAGGTTTAGACCTAGGGTTAGTGCTAGGATAATGGTTAGGATTAGGGCTAGAGTTAGCGTTAGGGTCAGGGTTAGGGCGAGGGTTACACTTAGGATTAAGTTTAGGGTACAGTTTAGGGTTTGAGCTAGGAATTTTGCTATGGCTAAGATTAATTTATGGTTTGGCGTAGGGTTATGGTCATGGTTAGTGTAATGGTTAGGGCTAGGGTTATCATTAGTGTTAGGGTAATAGGTTTAGATGTCAGGTTAAAGATAGTTTTAGGTTTAGGTTAGCGTTAGGTTTAGGTTTAGGATTAGGGTTAGCATTTGAGCTATCTTAGGTTTAGGGTTAGGGTTAGATTAGGTTCACTGTTAGTTCTAGGGTTAGATTTACGTTTAGGGTTAGGTTAGGTTTAGCTTTTGGTCTAGTGTTATCATTAGGGTTAAGTTTAGTGTTAGAGTAATGGATAGGGTTCAAGCTAGGTTTAGGGCTTGAGTTAAGGTTAGGATTAGGGCTGGGTTTAGGTTTAGGGTTTGATCTTGGGTTAGTGTTATGGTTAGATTAAGAGTAAGGGTTAGGGATTGAGATAGGTTTATGGCTAGATTAAGAGATAGGTTTACAGTCTGGGCTAGGGTAGGTTTACAGTTAGGTTAAGGGCCAGGGTAGCATTAATTTTAAGGTTATTGTTAGTATAATGGATAGAATTAGAGCTAGGGTTTGGGCTATGGCTAGAGTTAGGATTAGGGCTAGAATTAGGGTGAGGTTCAGGGTTTGGGCTAGGGTTATTTTATGGTACGGTTTAGTGTTTGAGCTAGGGTTAGGGCTAGAACGAGGGTTAGGGTTAGGGTTAGGGCTAAGTTTAGGTTTAGAGTTATGCTTCAGGTTGAGTTTAGGGCTGTAATTCAGGCTGGTTTTTGTGTGAGGTTAAGGGCTACAGTTAGCTCTATGGGTAATGTAAGAGCTAGAGTTATGGTTATGGCTATATTTAGAGTTTATCTAGTGTTAGGGTTAGTTTTTGGCATGGAATAAGGTTTAGAGCTAGGGTTTTTGTTAGGGCAAATGTCAGGTTTCAGGTTAGGATTATGTTTAGGGCATGGTGCAGAATGAGGACTAGAGTTAGGTCTAGGGGTAGAGTTAGTGTTTGGTTTAACTTAAGGGTTATTGTTAGGGCTATTGCTAGGGTTATGGCTAAATTTAGGATTAGGTTTAGGTCTAGGGCTAGTGTTATGGTTAGGTTTAGTTTTAGGGTTAATGGTAGGGCTAGTGTTAGTTTTCAGATAATGGATAGGGTCAGGTTTGAACCTAGGTTTAGTGTTAGGGTCAGAATAAGGGTCAGGGTTAGAGTTAGGGTTTGGGTTAAGTTTAGAGCTAGAATGAGGGTTAGGATTAGGACTAGTAATAGAGTTAGGGTTTGGGGTAGGCATAGAATTAGGGTTAGGACTAGGGTAGCAATAGGGTGAGGTTTGACTAAGTGTAAAAAATAGTTAGAACTAAGATTAGGAATAGGGATAGGGTTAGGGTTAGGGCCAGTTTTAGGATTAGGGTTTAAACTAGGGTTAGGCCTTGGATTTGTTAGGGCTAGGTTTTGTGTTAGGTTTAGGACTATGGCTACTTTAAGAACTGGCATTACGATTAGGGCTAGTTTTAGTGTTAGGTTTTGGGCGACGTCTAGTGTGAGGAATAAGTTTAGGGATAGGGTGATGTGTAGAGCTAGGGTTAGTGTTAAGGTCAGAGTCAGGGTTGGTATTAGTTCTAGGATTAGGGTTAGGATTCGAATTAGGGCTACGTTTAGGGCTAGCTGTAGTGTTAGGATTTGCTTTAGGTTAAGGGTTAGGTTCAGTGAAATGGCACGGGTTTTGCTTGAGAGGTAGGGCTTGTGTTGGGGCTAGTTTTCAAATTAGCGTTAGGTTTACAGCTAGTGTTAGGGTGTGGTTTAGGCTTAGTGTTAGGGTTATATTTAGATTTAGGCTTAGTTCTAAGTTTAGGGCTACAGCGAACGGTAGGGTTAGGGTTAGGGCTAGGATTTGAGTTATTATATGGAATAGGGTAAAAAATAGGGATAGGGCTAGGGCGAGAGTTAGAGTTACTGTAAGGATTAGATTTAGGGTTAGAATTAGGGCTTAATTAGATCTAGAATTAGAGCTATGGTGACTATTATGACTGAGCCTAGGTTTATGGTTATGGTTATGTTATGTATATGGTTAGGTATAATGTAATAGCTAGCTTAGAACTAGGGCGAGTGTTAAAATTAGGTCTAGGTTTATGGTTAGGTTTAGGTTTAGAATTAAGTCTAAGGTTAGGGCTAGGATTAGGGCTAGAGTTTGTTTTAGGATTAGACCTTAATTATGGCTATGGGTAATGTTAAGTCTAGGGTTAGGGTTAGAGTTAGTTTTAGGGTTAAGATCATTAGGGTTAGGATTAAGTTAATGGATATGATTAGGTTGAGGGTTCAGGTTAGTTTTAGGGCAATGTATAAGTTTAGGGTTAGAAATAGGTTTAGGGTTATCCTAGGGTTAGCACTAGGGTTAGGATTAGGATTGGGGTAATGAATAGGGTTACAGCTGGGTTTAGGTCTAGGTTTATGGTTAAGATTAAGGCTAGGTTTAGGGTTAGGTTTTGGGTTATGTAAGGGGTTAGTGTTAGGGTTAGGGTTAGGTTTAGGGTAAGGGTAAGGGCTAGAATTAGGATTATGGTTATGGTTAAAGGTAGTGTTACGGGTCTGATTACAAATAGATTTTGAGTTAGGTTAGGGTAAGATTTAGAACTACAGCCAATATAAGAACTAGGGTTATGATTAGAACTCGTTTTAGGGTTAGGGTTAGGGCTAGGTATAGGGTGATGTTTAGGTTTAGGTTTAGAGTAATGTTTATAGCTAGGGTTAGTGTTAGGGTCAGAGTCAGGGTCAGAGTTTGTTTTGGGCTTAGGGATAGGACTTGAATTAGAGCTAGGTTTAGGTGTAGGCTTAGGGTTTGGTTTATGTTAAAGGTTAGGGTTAGGGCTATGGCTAGGTTGTTTTTTAGGGCTAGGGCTAGAATAGGGCTAGTTTTAAGACTAGGATTAGTGTTATGGCTAGTGTTGGTGAGAGGTTTAGCTTAGGGTTAGGGTTAGATTTAGAGTTGGGGTTTGATATAGGATTAGGACTAGAGCTAGGGTTAGGGCTAATGCAAAGGCAAGTGATAGGATTATTGTAAGGGATAGGGTTAGAACTAGAAATAGGCCTAGGTCGAGAGTTAGAGTTAGCCTTAGGGCTAGGGTTAGGTTTGGTTTAGGGATAAATTAGGGCTAGAATTAGGTCTAGTGTTTGTATTAGGGTTAGGCCTAGTTTAGGCTTAGGTTTAGGTTTAGGATTAGGGTTAGGATTAGGAGAAGGGATGGGGTTCAAGCTAGTTTTATGTCTAGGTCAAATGTTAGAATTTCGGTTAGGACTAGGGTTATGGATTGATTTAGTAATAAGGCTAGGTTTAGGGCTAGGATGAGGGCTAGGGTTTGTTTTAGGGTTATGGCAAGAAATATGTCTAGGGCTAGTGTCAGGTATAGGCTTACATTAGGCATAGATAGGGGTTAGATTTATGGCTAGGTCTAGTGTAAGGGTTCGGGTTATTGTAAAGGTCAGGTTAAGAGCTGGGGTTATTATTAGGGTTAAAATTAGGTTTCAGGTTTGGTTTAGGTTAGGGTTAAGTTTAGACTTTAATTAGCATTAGGGTTTGGTTAGGGTAATGGTAGGTTTGTGTTTAGGGTTCATGTTAGGTGTATTGTAATTGATAGTGTTAGAGTTAGCTAATGGGATATGGTTAGGCCTAGGGTTATACTTAGGGTTATGGTTGTGCTTAGGGTAATGGCTAGGATTAGGGCTAGGGTTATGGTTATTATTAGGGCTAGAGTTAGGTTTAGGCCTAGGGTGAGGTTTAGGTTTAGGGTATGGTTTAGAGTTAGAGCTATGGTTATCTGTAGAGCAAGGGTTACATTTAGGGTTAGGTCTATGTTATAGTTAGGGTTAGGTTCAAGGTTAGTATTAAGATTAGGGCTAGGTTTATCATTAGGTTTAGGGTATTGGATAGAGTTTAATGTTGTGTTAGGGTAGGGATAGGCTTAAGGTTATGTTTAGGTATAGGTTTAGTGTTAGGTTTAGGGTAATGGTTAGGGTTTGAGCAAGTGTCAGCTCTATGGCAAGGGTTAGGTTTCTGGTTATGTCTAGGGTTATTTTTAGGTTAGATTTAGGGTAAGGGCTAGGGTTATCATCAGGGTTAGGGTTAGGGTTAGGGTAATTGGTAGGGTTAGAGCTAGGGTTAGGGATAGTGTTAAGGTTAGTATTAGGGCTAGGGTTTAGGTTAGGTTTAGGTTTAGGCCATGGATTAGTGTTAGGGCTAGTTTAAGTTTAAGGGTTAGGGATTGAGCTAGGGTTTGGATTAGGATGAGAATTATGGTTAGAGTCAGTGTGAGGATTAGGGCTAGGTTTAGCATTAGGGTTAGGGTTAGGGTAGGGTAATGTATAGAGTTAGAGGTAGGTTTTGGCCTATGGTGATGGCTAGTCTCAGGGTTAGTAATATGGTTATGTCTAGTGTTAGGGTTATGTGTTTTGTTAGGATAAGGTTTAGAGCTAGGGTTTGTTTTAGGGTGAGGGTCAGTGTTTGGTTTAGGGTTAGGTTTATTGTTAGGGCCAGCATTAGGACTAGGGTTTGGTCTAGGGGTAGGGTTAGTGTTTGGGTTAGGTTAAGGGTTATTATGAGGGCTAGGACGAAGTTTTTGTTTAGGGCTAGGCCTAGAGTTATCACTAGATAATAGATTAAGTGTAGGTCTAGGTCTAGTGTTAGTGTACGTTTTAGTTATAGGGATACATGTAGTGCCAATGTTAGGGGTCGGTTTAGGGTTAGGGTCAGGTTTAGACCTATGGTTCATGTTAGGGTCAGATAAGGGTGAGGGTTAGTGTTAGGGTTTGGGATAGTGATAGAGCTAGATTGAGGATTAGGGTTAGGACTAGTAATAGAGTTAGGTTTTGGGTTCGACTAAGAATTAAATTTAGGACAAGGGTATCTTTAGGGTTATAGTTTGGCTTAGGGTAAGGTATATGGTTAGCACTAGTGTTAAGACTAGGGTTAGGTCCTGGGGATGTGTCTCAAATGGTAGCACACTCGCCTGGCATGCCAGCGGCCCAGGTTCGATCCTCAGCACCACATACAAAGATGTTGTGTCCGCCGATAACTAAAAAATAAATATTAAAAATTCTCTCTCTCTCTCTCCCTCTCTCTCTCACTCTCTCTTAAAAAAATGACTAGGGATAGGGTTAAGGTTATGGCTAGGGTTAGATTTAGGATTAGGGTTAAAGCTAGGGTTAGAGCTTGGATTAGGTCTAGGGTAGGTTTTGTGTTAGCTTTAGGGCTATGGCTAATGTGAGAACTAGGGTTACAATTAGGGCAACTTTCAGGGTTAGTGTTACCTCTAGGTTTAGTGTTTGGTTAGGCTTAGTGTTAGTTTTATGTTTAGGGTAATGGATAGGTTAGGGTTAGCGAATGTGTTAGGTTTAGGCCAAGGGTTAGCATTAGGGTTAGGATTAGGGTTAGGGTTAGTGTAATGGATAAGGTTAGAGCTAGAGTTAGGGCTAGGGTTATGGTTAGTGTTAGTGTTTGGGTTAGTGTTAGGTTTAGGGATAGTGCAAGGATTAAATTTAGGGTTATGTTTAGGGTAAGGGATAGGACTTGGTTTAGGTTTATAGTTAGGGTTAAAGCTAGGGTTGGGGCTCACATTAGGGCTAAATTTTGGGTAACATTAGTGCTAGTATTAGGGATACAGCTAATGTTAGAACTAGAATTATGATTAGGCGTAATTTTAGGGTTACGGTTAGGGCTAATCCTAGTTTTATGGTTAGGTTTAAGTTCACAGTGATATTTTCAGCTAGGGTTAGTGTTAGGTTCAGAGTCAGGGTCAGGGTTAGTTTTAGGGTTGGGGATAGGATTCGAATTAGGGTAGGCTTAGGGGTAGATGTAGGGTTAGGTTTTGGTTTAGGTTAAGGGTTAGTGTTAGTGTTATGGCTTCTTATGTTTTAGGGCTAAGGATAAAGTTAAGGGTAGTTTTACAATTAATCTTAGTGTTACTGCTAGTGATAGGGTGAGTTTAGGCTTAGTGGTACATATAGAGTTATGGTTATTTCTAAGGTTAGGGCTATGACTATGGTTAGGACTAAGGTTAGGTCTAGTGTTTGGGTTACAGTAAGTGATTGGGTTAGAACTAGGAGTAGAGCTAAGGCAATAGTTAGAGTTAGTCTTAAGGCTAGGGTTAGTGTTAAGTTTAGGGCTAAATTAGTGCTAGGAATATGTCTAGGATTGGTGTTAAGGTTAGGCCTTGTCTTAGGGCTATGTTTAAGATTAGATTTAGGCTTAGGGATGGGGAAGATTAGATTAGGATTAGGTTTAGGGGAAGGGATGGGGTTATAGCTAGGTGTAGGGCTAGGGCAATGATTAGAATTATGTTAAGATCTTGGGTTAGGTTTGTGTTAGAATTAAGTCTAGATTTTGAGTTAGGATGAGGGCTAGGGTTTATGTTAGGGTTAGGGCAAGTTTTATGGATTGGGATAATGTCAGGTTTAGGGTTACAGCTAGGGATAGTTATAGGGTTCGATTCATGGCTAGGTCTAATGTTAGGTTTAAGGTAAGGCCCAGGTAAAGAGTAAGGTGCATTTTTAGGGTAAGGTTCAGGTTTTGGGTTTGTGTTAGGTTAATTATTAGGGTTAGGGCTCAAATTAGCATTAGGGTTAGAATTAGGGTTAGGTTTATGGATAGGTTTAGATTTAGGATTCAGGATAAGATTAGGGTAATTGGTAGGGTTAGGGTTAGTGATAGGGTTAGGGTTAGGCCTTGGGTTAGCATTTGGGTTAGGTTTATTGTTAGAGTAATGAACAACATTAGATCTACAGTTTGGGCTAGGGTTTTGGATAGGATTAGGGCTAGAGATAGGGATAGGGATAGGCCTAGGATTAGGGTTTGGGTTAGGTTTAGGGTACAGGATAGGTTTTGAGCTAGGGATAGTGCTAGGGTGAGGATTAGGTTTAGGATTATGTCTAGGGTTAGATTTACGGTTAAGGTTAGGGATAGTTTTAGGGTTATGGCAAAGGTTATCTTTAGAGTTAGGTTAATGGATAGGGTTAGATGTCGGGTTAGGTTTAAGGGTAGTTTTACGTTTAGGGTTTGTGTTAATATTAGGACTAAGATTATCATTTGAGTTAGGGTAATGTATAGGGTTAGATGTCAGGTTAGGGTTAGGGGGAGTTTTAGGTTTAGGGTTAGTGTTAGGTTTTGGGCTAGGGTTAGAGTTAGAGTAAGGGTAGGGTTTTATGTAGGGTAAAGGCTACGATGAGTGTTGGTTTTAGGGTTAGATCTAGGAATAGGTTTAAAATTAGGATTAGAGCTAAGGTTATCGTTAGGGTTAATGTTCTGTTTAGTGTGTTGGATAAATTTAGAGATAGTATTAGGGCTAGTGTTAACATTATAATTAGGGATAGGATTAGGATTTGGTTTAGGGATAGGGCTAGGGTGATGTTTAGGGTTCAGTTTTGGGATTTATCTAGGGTTAGGTCTAAGATGAGGGTTAGGGTTAGCATGAGTGTTAGGCTTACAGTAAGGGATAAGGTTAGGTTAGGGTTAGGGTTATGCTTTCGGCTAGATTTAGGCCTAGGATTAGGGCTAGGTTTTGTGTTAGGTTTAGAGCTAGTTTTAGTGCTATGGTAATGTAAGGGTTATGTTTACAGTTATGGTTAGTTCTAGTGTTAGGTTTAAATTTCAGTTAAGGTCAGTTTTATACCTAGGTTTAGTGTTATGTCAGAGTCTGTGTTTGGATTAGGGTTAGGGTTAGAGCTAGAGCCAGAATTAGGATTGGTATGTCTAGAGGTAAGGTTAGTGTTTGGCTTAGGTTAAGGGTTATCATTTGAGCTAGGGCTATTTTTTTTTTTTTTTTTTTTTTTAGGTCTTGGTTAAAGATATGGCTAGATGTATGATTAGGTTTAATCTAGGTCTAGAATTAGGGTTATGTTTATTTATAGGGTTAAGGGTAGGGCTAGTGTTAGGGTTTGGTTTATGTTCCGGTTCAGAATAAGGGTCAGGGTTACGGTTAGAATTTGTGTTATGGTTATAACAAGAATGAGGGCTATTGTTAGGACAAGTAATAGGGTTAAGGTTTGGGTTAGACTAAAAACTAATTTTAGGACTAGGGCTAGCATTTGGGTTGGGTTTTGACTAGGGTAAAGTATAAGGTTAGAGCTAGGGTTAGAGCTATGTTTCAGGTTAGGGTTAGGGATAGTGTTAGGGTTAGGGTTAGGGTGAAAGCTAGGGTTAGGTATCGGATTTGGGCTAAGGATGCATTACCATTAGGTTTAAGGTTACAGCTAATACATGATCTAAGTTTATGATTAGAACTAGTTTTAGAATTAGGGTTAGGACCAGGTCTAGTGTTAGGTTAAGGTTTAGGTTTATGGTGGTGTTTAGAGGTAGGGTTAGTGCTAATGTCAGAGACAGGTTTAGGGATAGATTTAGGGTTAAATTTAGAACTCAAATTAGGGCTAGGCTTAGGGCTAGATATAAGGTTAAGGTTTGGTTTAGGTAAAAGTTTAGGGTTATTGTTATGGCTCAGTTCGGTTTTAGGTCTAAGCCTATGGTTAGAGCTAGTTTTAGGATTAGCTTTAGGGTTAGGGCTTGTGCTAGGTTTAGGTTTAGTTTTAGAATTAGGTTTAGATCTACAGTTAGGGCAAAATGTAAGGTTTGGGCTATGGTTAATATAGGCTATGGCCAGGAATAAAATTATGGTAAGTGATTGAGTTAGAATTAGGGCTAGGGCTAGAGCAAAAGTTGTAGTTATTCTTAAAGCTAGGATTCGGGTTAGGTTTAGGATTAGGGCTAGGTTTAGTGTTAGGATTAGTCCTAGGGTTAAGGTTAGGTCTAGGTTTAATATTAATGTTAAGGTCTGGGTTAGGTTTAGGGTAAGCAATGGGGTTATAACTAGGTTTAGGGCTAGGGAAAGTGTTAGAATTAGGGTTAGGGTTATGATTAAGGCTAAGTTTTATTTAGGATAAGAGATAGTGTTTATGTTTGTGTTAGGGCTAATTTTAGGGCTAGGGCTATTGTCAGGTTTAGGGTTACATTAGAGATAGGTTTTGGTTTATGTTTATGGTTAGGTCTAGTGTAAGGGTTAGATTTAGGGTAAGGGTCAAGTTTAAAGCTATGTGTATTATTAGGGTCAGTATTTGGCTTAAGGTTTGGTTTAGGTTAATTTTTAGGTTTAGGGCTCGAATTAGCATTAGGGTTGGAGTTAGGGTTAGGGTAATAAATAGACTTAGGATTAGGGTTCAAGTTAGATTTAGGGCAATGCATAGGTTTAGGGATTGTGATCGGGTTAGCGTTAAGCCTAGGATTAGCATTAGGTTTAGGATTGTGGTTAGCGAAGTGGATAGAATTAGAGCTAGGTTTAGGGCTAGGCTTATGGTTATGATTAGGGTTAGGGTTACGGTAGTTGATATAATTAGAACTATGTTTAGGGCTATGTTTATTGTTAGGATTAGAGCTAGTGTTATGTTTGGGTTTCGGATACAGCTAGGGTTATGTTAAGGATAAATATTAGGCTTTGAGCTAGGGTTAGGTCTAAAGTGAGGCTTAGGGTTAGGGTTAGGTCTAGGGTTGGGTTTAGGGTTACACTTAGGGCTGTGTTCAAGCCTAAAATTACAACTAGGTTTTGGGCTAGTTTAGGCCTAGTGTTAGGACCATGTGTATTGTAAGAGCTAGGGTTATGATTAGGGCTAGTTTTAGTGATACGGTTATGGCTAGGTCTAGTGTTAGGATTAGGTTTGTTTTAGAGTGAGCTTTGGAGCTAAGATTATGTTAGGGTCAGGGCCAGTGTTCAGGTAAGAGTTAATGTTGTTTCTAGTGCCAGAATTAGGACTAGGGTTAGGTCTAGGTGTATGGTAATTTTTGAATTAGGTAAAGAGTTATTGTTAGGGCTAGGGCTAGGTTGTTGTTCAGGTCTAGGGCTAGAGATATGGCTAGATTTAGGATTAGTTTTAAGTCTAGGGCTATTGTTAGGTTTAGGTTTAAGTATATGATTACTGTTTGGGGTAATGTTAGGGTTCGGTTTAGGGTTAGGGTCAGGTTTATACCTGCTGTTAGTATTAGGGTCAGAATAACTGTCAGGGATAGGGTTTGGGTTTTGGTTAGGGTTAGAGCTGGAACAAATGTTAGGGGTAGGCCTAGTAATAGGGTTAGGGTTTGGGTTATGCTAGAATTCACATTAGGACAAGGGTAGCTTTAGGTTTAGGGTTTAGCTTAAGGTAATGGATAGGGTAAAAGCTCAGGGTTAGATCTAGGGTTAGGGTATGGATTAGGGGTAGTTTAGGGTTAGGGTAAAAACTAGGGTTAGCGCTTGGCTTAGCACCATGTTTTGGGTTAGGTTGGAGCTAGTGTTAAGCCTACAACTAATGTATAAACCAGGGTTATGATTAGGGCTACTTTTTGGGTAAGTGTTACGGCTAGATCAAGTGTTAGGATTAGGGTTACCATTTTCGTGATGTTTACAGCTAGAGTTAGTTTTAGGGTCAGGTTCAGTGTTTGGGTTATAGATAGGGTTAATGTTAAACCCAGAATTATCACTAGAGTTAGGTCTAGGGGTAGGTTTAGTTTTTGTGTTAGGTTAAGGTTTATCATTAAGGCTAGGGCTAGGTTTTTGTTTAGGTCTAGGGCTAGAGATATGGCTAGAGTCAGCATTAGGTTTAGGTCTAGGGCTAATGTTAGGATTAGGTTTAGGTATAGGTTTATTGCTAGTGGTAGTGTTAGGGTTTGGTTTATGGTTAGGTTCAGGTTTAGACATACAGTTACTGTTAGGGTCAGAATAAGTGTAAGGGTTAGGTTTAGGTTTTGGGTTATGATTAAAGCTTGATTGGGGGCTAAGTTTAGGACTAGTAATAGATTGATGGTTTCACTTAGGATAAAGATTAGTGTTAGGTTTATGGCTATGTTTAGTGTGTTAGGTTTCAGATGGGGTCAAATTTAGAACTAGGAGTATTATTAGGGTCAGCTTCAGGTTTAGGGTTTTGTTTAGTTTAGGGTTTAGGGTTAGGGCTCGAATTAGCCTTACGGTTTCGTTTAGGGTAATGAAAGGGTTTAGTTTAGGGTTCAGGTTAGATTTAGCTAAATGGATAGGGTTATGGTTACGGATAAGGTTAGATTTGGGCCTAGGATTAGCATTATAATTAGGGTTATGTTTAGGGTAATTGATAGGGTTAGGCTAAATTTAGGACTAGGGTTATGGATGGGATTAGGACTAGGGTAAGTGTTAGGGTTATGGGTGTGTTTTGTGTTAAGTTTAGGGCTAGAATTATGGATAGGGCAAATGTCAGGTGTTGGATTTTGGCTAGCCATAGTTTTAGGGTTAGGTTTTTTGCAAGGTCTGGTATAAGAATTAGGTTTAGTGGTAGGTTCAGGGTTACAGCTAGGTATATGTTCATGGGAAGGGGCAGAGTTAGGGTCTGGGTTGTGTTAAGGTTTAGGTTTAAGACTTGAATTAGCATTAGCTTTAGAGTTAGGGTAATGATACGGTTAGGTTTAGGGTTCAGTTTAGCTTTAGGTTAATGAAATAGGTTAGGGTTAGGGATAAGTTTAGGGTTAGGCCTAGGGTTACCATTAGAGTTATGTTTATGATTAGGGTAATGGATAGGGTTAGAGCTAGTGATAGGGCTAGGGTTAAGGTTAGAATTCTGGCTAGGGTTAGGGTAAATTTTTGGACTATGTTCTGGGTTAGGGTTAGGTTTAAGGTTAGGTTTAAAGCTAGGGTTAAGGCTCGGATTAGGGCTTGGTTTTGGGTTTGGTTAGGGCTAGGATTAGGACTATGGTAATGTATGAACTAGTGTTGCAATTAGTGCTAGTTTTAGGGTTAGGGTTAGGGCTTGGTCTAGTGTTATGGTTAGGTTTAGGGTTAGGGTGATGTTTAGGCCAAGGGATATTGTTAGGGTTAGTTTCAGATTCATTGTTAGTTTTCGGGTTAGTGTTAAAACTCGAATTATGGCTAAAGTTAGTAGTAGTTGTACGGTTAGGGTTTGGTTTAAGTTAAGGGTTAGGGATATACATTGGTTTTGTTTTAGGGCTAGGGCTATGGTTATGGCTAGATTATGGATTAGCATCAGGGTTAGGGCTAGTGTTAGGTTGAGGTTTAAACTTAGGGTGAGGGATACATTTAGAGTTAGTGTTAGATCTAGGGTTAGGGTAGGGCTAGGGCTCGGGTCAGGGTGAGGGTTACGTTATGGTAGTGAATATGGTTAGAACTAGGGATTTGGTAGGGTGAGAATTAGAGTTAGTCATGGTAGTAGCCTTAGGGTTAGGTTTAGGTTTAGGGCTAAATTAGGGCTAGGATTAGAGCTAGGGTTAGGACAAGGGTTAGGGCTAAATTGGAGATAGGATTAG
This sequence comes from Marmota flaviventris, assembly GCF_047511675.1. NCBI lineage: Eukaryota > Metazoa > Chordata > Mammalia > Rodentia > Sciuridae > Marmota > Marmota flaviventris. The sequence continues at coordinate 76,238 of NW_027288224.1, forward strand.
GAGTAGGGTTAGTGTTAGAGTTAGGGCTAGGATTAGGGCTAGAGTTAGGTTTAGGTTTAGAGCTAAATTAGGGCTTAGAGTTAGGGTAGTGTTAGTGTTGGGGTCAGGCTGCATTAGGGCTAGTATTAAGGCCAGGGTTAGTGTTAGGGTTAGACTAAGGGGTTGGGCGAGTGTTAGGGTTAGCATTGGTGTTAAGGTAAAGTTTAGGGAAATGGGTGGGGTTATAGCTAGCTTTAGGTATAGGGTGAGCTTTAGAATTAGGATTAGGCCTATGGTTATGTTTCCGTTTAGGATTAAGTCTACGTATAGGGCTAGGTTAAGGTCTAGATTTTCTGTTAGGGTTATGGCTAGGACCAGGTCTAGGGCTAATAACATGTCTAGGGTTAATGTTAAAAATAGTTTTAAGGTTAGGTTATGATTAGGTCTATTGTAAGAGTTAGGTTTAGGATAAAGTTCATCTTTAGGGCTAGGATTATTATTAGGGTCAGGAACAGTATCAGAATTAGCATTTGGATTAGCTAAAGGTTTAGAGTTAAGGCTGGAAGTAGCATTAGGGTTAGGTTTAGGATTAGGGTAATGGATAAGGTTTAGTTTAGGTTTCAGTAAAGGTTTAGGGTAATGGATGAGTTAGGTTTAGCAATCGGGTTAGGGTTACCATTAGTGTTAGTGTTATGTTTAATGTAATGGAGATGTGTAGAGCTAGGGTTAGGGATAGGTTATGGTTTGGATCAACTCTAGGATTAGGGCTAGGTTTAGGAATAGATTAACGGTGTGATTTAGGGTAAGTTTTAGGGTTAGTGTAAGTGTTAAGTTTAGGGCTAGGGTTATAGTTAAGTTAGAGTAAGGGTTAGTGTTTGAACTAGAATTAGGGCTAGGGTGAGGGTTAGGTTTAGGTTTAGGTCTAGGTTTACATTTAAGATTAGAGTTAGGTTTAGTGTTGGGGATGGTGTTTTAATTAGGGTAAGGGTTAGGGTAATGGATATGTTTAGAGCTAAATTTCAGACTAGGTTTAATGTTAGGATTACAGCTAGGGTTAGGGTTAGGGTTTAGATAGATCTAGGGTTATGTTTATTGTAAAGGTTAGGGTTAGATCTAAGTCAAGGCATAAGTTAGGGCTAGGTTTAGGGCTAGGTTTAGGGTTAGGGTTATGCTCAGAGCTAAGTTTAGGCTTAGGTATAGACCTAGGTTTTATGTTATGTTTAGGGCTAGGATTAGGGCTATAGTTAATGTAAATGCTAGGGTTATGTTTAGGGCTAATTTTAGGGTTAGGGTTATGTCTAGGTCTAGTGTTATGTCTAGGTTGTGAGTTAGTGTCATGTTTAAAGCTAGGTTCAGTGTTAGAATTAGGGTCAGTTTTTGGGATAGGGTTAGGTTTAGCATTAGAGCCAGAATTAGGACTAGATTTAGGTGTAGGTGTAGGGTAAGTGTTCGGTTTAGTTTAAGGGTTATTGTTAGTGCTAATGCTAGGTTTTTGTTTAGGACAAGGTCTAGATTTATAACTATATTTAGGATTAACTTTGGGTCCACGTCTAGTGTTAGGCTTACATATAGTTATAGGTTTACCAGTAGGGCTAGGGTTAAGGTTTGGTTTAGGGTTAGGGTCAGGTTTAGACCTAGGGTTTCTGTTAGGATCAGATGAGGATCAGGGATAGGTTTAGAGGTAGAATGAGGGCTAGGGTTAAGACTAGTATTATGATTACAGTTTAATTTAGGCTAAGGATTAGAATGAAGATTAGGGTTAGCATTTGGGATAGGGTTTGGCTTAGTGTAAGGAATAAGGTTAGGGCTAGGTTTAAGCTTAGGGTTAGGCCTAGTATTATGGTTAAAGCTAAGGTTAGGGCTTAGATTAGGTATACAATTTGTGTTAGGGTTAGGGCTACGGTTAGGACAATGACTAATATATGAACTAGGGTAATGAAAAAGGCTAGTTTCAGGGTTCGATTAAGACTAGATATAGTGTTAATGTTAATTTTAGGTTACGGTGGTGTTTTGAGCTAGAATTAGTGTTAGTGTCAGTGTCAGGGTCAGGGCTAGTTTTAGAGTTAATTTTAGGGTTAGTTGTAGGGTTAGGGTTTGATTTAGGTTAAGGGTTAAGATTAGGGCTATGGGTTGGTTTTGGTTTATGGCTAGGGCTAGGGGAGGGCATATTTTAGGATTAGCGTTATGGTTAGGGGTAGTGTTCGTGTTTGGTTTAGGCTTATTTTAGAGTTAAATTTAGAGTTAGGTATAGATTTAGAATTAGGCTTAGATTAAGGATAAGGATTAAGACTAAGGATAGAACTATGGCTAGGGCTAGGGCAAGAGTTCGAGTTAGTCTTATGGCTATGTTTAGGGTTAGGTTAAGATTAAATAAAGGCTAGGATTAGCACTAGGCTTTGTGTTAGGCCTAGGTTTAGGGTGAGGGTTAGGGTTAGGTTTAGGTTTATGGTTAGTTTTGGGGTATAGGATGAGGTTATATGTAGGTTTAGTTCTAGGATGAAGAATAGAACTAGGGTTAGGGCTCGGGTTATGGTTCAGTATAGGATTAAGCCTAGGTTTAATGCTAGGATTATGGCTAGAGCTAATTTCAGGTCTAGTGTTATGGTTAAAAATAGTTTTAGGTTTAGGTTTATGGCTACGTCTAGTGTAAGGGTTAGGTTTAGGGTTAGGTTCAGGGTTAGGTTCTGGTTTAGAGCTAAGGGTACTCTTAGGTTCAGGGTCATGATTAGTGTTTTGGATAGGTTAAGGTTTAATGTTAGGGCTCGAATTAGCATTAGAGTTAGGATTAGGGTAAAGATAGTGTTAGGTTTAGGTTTCAGGTTAGGTTTAGTGTAATGGATAGTGTTAGGATTAGTGATAGGGTTAGGTTTAGGCCCAGGTTTAGCATTAGGGATAGGGTTATGGTTAGGATAATGGATAGTGTTAGAGATAGGGGTAGAGCTAGGGTTATTTTTACGATTATTGATAGGGTTAGGCTTAGGGTTAGGTTTAGGGTTAAATCTAGGGTTACAGCTAGGGTTATACTTATGATTAGTGATAGGGATAGGTTTAGGGGTAAATCTAGGGATAATGCTCGGAATAAGGCTAGGTTTTGGGTTAAATTAATGCTAGGTTTAGTGTAGCCGCTAATGTAAATACCTGGGTTGTGATTAGGGCTAATTTTAGGGTTAGAGTTAGGGCTAGGTCTATTGTTATGTTTAGGCATAGGGTAAGGGTGATGTTTAGAGCTAGGGTTAGTGTTAAGGTCAGAGTCAGGGTCAGGGTTAGTTTTAGGGTTTGGCTTAGAACTTGAATTATGGATAGAGTTATGGCTAAGTGTAGGGTTCTGGCTTAGTTTTTATTAAGGGTTAGGGTTAGGTCTATGGCTTGGTTTTGTTTTAGGGCTAGGATTAGAGCTAGTTTTAAGATTAGCCTTAGGGTTACGGCTAGTGTTAGGTTTAGTTAGGCTAAGGTTTATGGTTAGATTTAGAGTTAGGGTTAGATCTAGGGTTTCTGCTAGGACTATGAATAGGGCGAGTATTAGACCTATGGTTTGGGCTAGGATTACGGTTCCAGTAAAGTATAGGGTTAGAACTAGTGTTAGGACTAAGGTGATAGTTAGAGTTAGTCTTTTGGCTAGGGTTAGTGTTAAGATTAGGCATAGGGCTAAATTAGATCTATGATTAGGGCTAGGGGTATTGTTAGAGTTAGGCCTAGTGTTATGGTTAGGATTATATTTAATGCTATGTTTAAGGCTAGGATAAGGGCTAGGTTTTGTGTTATGGTTAGGGCTAGTATCATGACTAGGGCTAATATCAGGCCTAGGTTTATGCTTAGGGATAGTTTTGGGGTTTGTTTTATGGCTAAGTCTAGTAGAAGGGTTAGGTATAGGGTAAGAGTGAGGTTTAGAGCTAGGGGAATTATTAGGGTCATTGTTAGTGTTATGGTTAGCTTTACATTTGAGTTTAGGGTTAGGGCTCGAATTATCATTAGAGTTAGGGTTAGGGTAATGATTGTATTAGGTCTAGGGTTCATGGTAGGTATAGGAAAATTGATAAATTTGGGGATAGTGATATGTTTAGGGTTAGGCCTAGGGTTAACATTAGGTTAAGGATTATGTTTAGGTTAATGATACAGCTAGACTTAATTTTAGGGCAAGTGTTATGGTTAGAATTAGGTCTTGATTTAGGGTTAGGGTTAAAACTAGGGTTAGGTTAAGGTTATGTTTAGTGTAAGGGTTAGGTTCTGAGCTATAGTTAGGGGTATGCTCTGTTTTAGGTTCAGGATTAGGTCTAGGGTTAGGAGTACAGTAGGTTTTGGTTTAGGGTTATGGTTAGGATTAGACCTAAGATTAATGGTAAAGTCAGTAGAAGGGTCAGGGTTAGTGTTAGAGTTTTGGATAGGGATAGATCTAGAATTAGGGCAAGGATAAGGGCTATTAATAAGGTTAGTGTTTTGGTTAGCCTAAGGATAAGGGATAGGTCTAGGGTTACCCTTAGGTTTAATGTTTTGCTTAAGTAAGGGATTGGTTTAGAGCTAGTTTATGGTTAGAGTTAGGGTTAAAGCTGGGTTTAGGACTCGGATTAGGTGTAGGTTTTGTGTTAGGGTTAGGGCTAGGGGTAGGGGAATGGCTAATGTAAGAACTAGGGTTACCATTAGGGTTAGTTTTATTGTTAGGTTACGGGTTAGGTTTAGTGTTAGGGTTATGTTTAAGGTTAGGGTGATATTTTTAACTAGGGTTCTTGTTAGAAGAGGAATCATAGTCAGGCTTAGTTTTAGGGTTAGAGTTAGAACACAAATTAGGGCTAGGGTTACTTTTAGGGTTCAGTTTAAGGTGAGGGTGGTGTTTAGAGCTAGGGTGAGTGTTAGGATATGAGTCAGCATCAGGGTTGGTTTTAGGGTTTGGGTTTGGATTCAAACTAGGGCTAGGGTTAGGTCTAGTAGTAGTGTTATAATTTGGGTTAAGTAAAGGTTTAGAGTTAGGGTTTTTTGATTTAGTCCTATGGTTAGGGTTAGAGCTAGTGTTAGTGTTAGGCTTATACTTAGTGTTAGGGTTAAATTTGGAATTAGGGTTAGACCTAGGTTGAAGGTTAGAACTAAGGATAGGGCAAGGGTTATGGCTAGGTTTAGGGTTATGGTAAGGGATAGGGTTAGAACTAGGGATAGGGCTAGGGCGAGAGTTAGTCTTTGGGCTTGGGTTAGGGTTAGGGTTAGGGTTAGGGATAGGGCTAAATTAGGGATAGGATTAGGGCTAGGTTTACTGTTTAGTTTAAGCCTAAATTTAGGGTTAGTGTTAGGGTTAGGGTTAGAGTTTAGTGTTAGCGTTTAGAGTTTAGCTTTAGCGTTCCGGCAATGTTTTTGGTAATGGATGGCTTTACAGTTAGGTTTAGAGATAGGGTGAGGGTTATAATTATGGTTAGGCTATTTTTATGGTAAGCCTTATGATTAAGCCTAGGTTTAGGACTAGGATGAGGGCTAGTTTTTTTTTTTTTTTTTTTTTTTTTTTTTTTTTTTTTTTTTTTTTTAGGGTTAGGGCTAGGATTAGTGTGAAGGCTAATTTCAGGTCCAGAATTATGGTTAAAGATAGTTTAGATAAGGATTATGGGTACGTCTAGTGTAAGGGTTAAGTTTAGGGTTAGCATCAGGTTTAGAGGTAGGGGTATTATTAGGGTCAAGTTCTGGGTTAGGGTTGGGATATGTTAAGGTTTAAACTTAGGGCTTGAATTAGCATTAGGGTTAGGGTTATGGTTATGGTAATGGATAGAGTTCAAAATCAGTTTAGGGCTCAGGTTATGGTTATGATTAGGGCTCGGTTTTGGGTTAAGATAGTGCTAGGGTTAGGTTTAGGGCTAAGGTAAGTACTAGGGTTATGCTTATGGCTAATTTTAGTGTTTTAGGGCTAGGTTTACTGGTTTACTGTTAGGTTTAGGTTTAGGTTTAGGGTGATGTTTAGACCTCGGGTTAGTGTTATGGTCAGAGTAAGGGTCAGGGCTACTTTTAGGGTGTGGCTTAAAACTCGAATTAGGGCTGGGTTTAGGGCTAGGTGTAGGTTTAGGGGTTGGTTTTGGTTAAGGGTTATGGTTAGAGCTTTGGCTTGGTTTGGTTTTAGGGCTAGGATTAGGGTTAATGGAATTTTTAGGATGAGTGTTAGGGTTAGGGCTAGTCTTAGATTTAGGCTTAGGCTTCGGTTTAGGGTTAAATTTAGAGTTAGGTTTTTATCTAAGTTTAGTGCTAGGGCTAAGGATAGGGAAAGGGTTAGGACTTGAATTTGGGATAGGGTTAGGTTTATGGGAAGGGATAGGATTAGAATGAGTGATAGGGCCAGTGTGAGAGTTAGAGTTATTCTTAGGGCTAGGGTTAGAGTTAGGTTTAGGAATATGGCTAAATTATGGCTAGGGTTAAGGTTAGGGATAGGGTTAGAGCTAGTTTTTGAATTAGCATCAGGGTTTGGGCAATTTTTGGCTTATGCATCGAGTTAGGGTTAGATTTAAAGTTAGGTTTCGATCTAGAGTTAAAGCTAGGGCTATGGATAGGGCAGTTGTGATGAATAGGGTGAGGTTTATAGTTAGGCTTACAATTAGGTCAAGGGATGTGCTTTTGGCTAGGTTTAGGGCTATGGCAAGGGTTAGTATTAGGGTTAGGGCTAGAATTAGGGTTAGGGTTGTGATTAAGGCTAGGTTTATGGCTAGAATGAGGTTTAGGGTTTCTGTTATTGTTAGATATAATATTATGGCTAGGGCTAATGTCAGGTCTAGGGTTATAGTTAGGGCTAGATTTAGTGTTAGGTTTATGGCTTCATCCAGTGTAAGGATTAGGTTTAGGTTAAGATTCAGGTTTATATCTAGGGTTATATTTAGGGTCAGGGTCAGGTTTAGGTTTTGGGTTAAGTTAGGGTTTTGGTTTAGTGTAATGACAGCATTAGTTTTAGGATTTAGATTTGGTTTAGTGTAATGGATAGGGTTAGGGTTAGACCTAGGGTTAGCTTAAGAGTTAGGGTTATTGTTAGTATAATGGATAGGTTTAAACCTAAAGTAAGGTCTAGGGTTATGTATAGGATTTGGGCTAGTTTTGGGTTAGGCTTAGGTTTAATTTTAGGGTTAAGGCTAGGTTTACTACTCGGTTTAAAAATAACCCTAACCCTAACCAGAAAACTAACAATGGACCTAAACCTAAAAGTAACACTCGCCATGGCCCTAACCCTAGCTCAAAACTAACCCATACCATAAACCTAAACATAACCGTAGCCTTAACATTAATCTTAAAACTAAATCTAACCATAAACCTAAATGTAAACCTACATCTAACCATATCCATTACCCTAATCCTTATACAAAACCTAATGTTAACCCTAGCCCTAAATTTAACTCTAACCCTAAACCTATCATAGTCCTGTCCCTAGACCTAAGGCTGAACCTAATCCTTGATCTAGCCCTAGAACTAACGCTAGCTCAAACCCTAGCCGTTACACTAAACATAAACCTATCCCAAACCCTAATCCCAATCTTAGCCCTAATCCTAAATATAAACATAGGCCAAACTCTACCTCTAACTCTAGTCATTAAACTAATCATAACACTAAACCTAATGCTAAACCTAGCCCTAACCATAACCCTAACCCTTACTCTATCCCTAGTCCTGATTCTAACCTGAAGCCTCCACCTAGCCCTAACACTTACTCAATCCCTGACCCTTACCCTTAACCTAACCATAAGAAAATGATAAGCCTAACCCTGAAACTAACCCTAGCCCTAGCCCTAATCCTAAACTTAAAACTAGACTTAGCCTTAGGTCTAAACCCATCAATTACCCTGACACTAACCATGAACATCACGATAACCTTAACCCTAACCCTAAACCTACTCTAACACTAACTGTAAACCTAACCCTACACCTAACAATAAACCTAAACCTTGCCATAGTCCTAAACCTAGCTCAAACCCTAACAATTATGCTCAACGTAACACTAACCCGAGTCCTAAATTTAAACCTAATCCTAACCCCCCTAACTCAACGTCTAAACCTGTCCATACCCTTAACCCTAATGGTAAACCTAATCCTAATCCTAGACCTAATCCTAAACCTAACCCTATCCTTAGCTCTAACCCTAGCTCAAACCCTAACCCATATTCTAAAACTAACCCTAGCCTTAACCCTAACCCTAAATATAGCCATAATCCTAAACATAACCCTAGACCTAACCCTAGCTCTAACCCTATCCATTACCCTAATGATAACCATAAACCTAATGCTAACCCTATGCCCAACACTAACCCTATCCATTACCCTAAACCTAATCTGAGCCCTAAACCTAAACTGTAGCCTAAACCTAACCTTATCATTATCCTAACTCTAACTCATACCTAATGCTAATTTGAGCCATAACACTAAACCTCAACCTAACACAAACCCAAAACCTGACTCTATTATAATACCCTAGCTCTCAACTTGAACCTCACCATAAACCTAACTCTGACACTAAACCTAGCCATAAATCTTACAGAAAAACTATTCCTAATCATAACCCTAGACCTGATATTAGCCCTAGCCCCAATTCTTGCCATAAACCTAACACAAATGCTAGCCCACATCCTAGACCTATAACTAGTCTTGATCCTAACCCAAACCGTAACTCTAGCCATATCCCTAATTTTATCCCTCACCCTAGTTCTGAACCTTGCTATAACCCCATCCCTTCCCCCAAATATAACCCTAACTCTAACTCTAGACTTAACCCTTACACAAATCCTAGACCTGATCTTAGCATTAATTTAGCCCTAACCCTACCACTAGCACTAAGACTAATTCTAACTTTCACCCTAGCGCAAATAGAAAAAGAAGGAGCTCTTCCAAATTCATTCTATGAGGTCAACATCACCCTGATCCCGAAACCAGACAAAGACACTTCAAAGAAAGAAAACTACAGACCAATATCTCTAATGAACTTGGATGCAAAAATTCTCAATAAAATCCTGGCGAATCGAATACAAAAGCATATCAAAAAAATTGTGCACCATGATCAAGTAGGATTCATCCCCAGGATGCAAGGCTGGTTCAATATACGGAAATCAATAAATACTATTCACCACATCAATAGACTTAAAGACAAGTACCATATGATCATCTCGATAGATGCAGAAAAAGCATTTGACAAAGTACAGCATCCCTTTATGTTCAAAACACTAGAAAAACTAGGGATAACAGGAACTTACCTCAACATTGTAAAAGCTATATATGCTAAACCTCAGGCTAGCATCATCCTAAATGGAGAAAAACTGAAGGCATTCCCTCTAAAATCTGGAACAAGACAGGGATGCCCTCTATCACCACTTCTATTCAATTTAGTTCTTGAAATACTAGCCAGAGCAATTAGACAGACAAAAGAAATTAAAGGCATAAAATAGTAAAAGAAGAACTGAAATTATCGCTATTTGCAGATGACATGATAATATATTTAAAGATAGGTTTTGGGTTAAGTTTAGGGCTAGGGTTAAGGCTATGGCTAATGTATGAAGCAGGATTATGATTAGCGCTAGTTATAGTGTTAGGGTTAGGGCTATGTCTAGTGTTAGGTTGAGATTTACAGTGATGATGGTGTTTAGAGCCAGGGTTATTGTTAGAGTCAGGGTCAGGGTTAGTTTTCGGGTTAGGGTTAGTACTAGAGTTAGGATATGGTTAGGGATAGGTGTAGGTTTAGGGTTTGGTTTAGCATAAGGGTTTGGGTTACAGCTATGGCTCAGTTTTGTTTTAGTTGTAGGGCTAGTGTTAGGGCTAATTTTAGGATTAGCATTAGCATTAGGGATAGTGTTAGGTTTGGGTTTAGGTTTAGGCTTAGGGTTAGGGTTCGATTTAGAGTTACAGTGAGATCTAAGGTTATGGCCATGGCCATGAATAGGTCTGGGGTTAGACCAAGGGTTAGGGCTAGGATTAGGGTTCTAGTAAGGGATAGGGTTGGAAATAGGGTTAGGTGAGAGTTAGAGTTAGAGTTTGTCTTTGGGCTAGGATTAGGGTTAGGGTTAGGGATAGGGCTAAATTAGGGCTAAGATGTGGGCTAGGGTTAGTGTTAGGTTTAGGCCTAGGGTTTGGGTTAGGGATAAAATTAGGCTATGCATAGGGCTAGGATAAGGGATAGGGTTTGTGTTAGGGTAAGGGCTAGGATTATGGCTAGGGTTAATATCACGTCTAGAGTTAAGGTTAGGAATAGTTTTAGGGTTAGTTTTATGGCTAGGTCTAGTGTAATGTTTAGGTAGGGTAAGAGTCAGGTTTATAGCTAGGGGAATTATTAGGGTCACGGTTACTATTAGGGTTTGGTTTACGTTTGAGGTTAGGGTTAGGGATCAAATTAGCATTCGGATTAGGGTTAGTGTAATAATTGGATTAGGTATAGGGTTCAGGGTAGGTTAGGCTAATTGAAAGGTTTGTGGAAAGCGATAGGGTTAGGGTTAAGCCTAGGATTAGAATTATGGTAAGGGTTATGTTTAGGGTAATGGATACAGTTAGAGTTAAAGTTAGGGCTAGGGTTATAGTTAAAATTAGGTCTTGTGCTAGGGTTAAGGTGAGGGTTAGAACTAGGATTAGGTTTAGGGTTTTGTTTAGCATAAGGATTAGGTTCTGAGCTATGGTTATTGCTAGGCTGAGAGTTTGGTTTAGAATTAGGTCTAGGGATAGGATTATGGTAAATTTTGGGTTAGGGTTGGTATTAGGGTTAGACCTAGGTTTAGTGTTAGGGTCAGAATAAGGATCAGGGTTAGGGTTAGGGTTTGGGATTGTGTTAGAGCTAAAACAAAGGCTAGGGACAGGACTATTAATAATTGTTAGGGTTTTGGTTAGTTTAAAGACTAGAGATAGGTCTAGGGTTACCCTTCAGTTTAGGATTTCGCTTAGGGTAAGGGATTGATTTAGATCTAGGATTAGGGCTAAGGTTAGTGTTAGAGTTAGAGTTAAAGCTATGTTTAGGGCTCGGTTTAGGGCTAGATTTGTATTAGGGTTAGGGCTAGGATTAGGGCAATGGCTAATATAAGAACTTTTGTTTCCATTAGGGTTAGTTTTAGGGTTAGGGTTAGGTGTAGTTTGAGTGTTATTGTTAGGTTTAAGGTTAAGGTGATATTTATAGCTACGGTTCTTGTTAGGATAGGAATCAGGGTCAGGGTTAGTTTTAGGGTTAGCGTTAAGAGTCGAATTAGGGCTATTGTTAATGTTAGTGTTTGGCTTGAGCTTAGGGCAGTGTTTATATCTAGGGTGAGTGTTAGCATATGAGTCAATGTCAGGTTTAGTATTAAGGTCTGGCTTAGGACTCAAATTAGGGCTCTGTTTATGTCTAAGTGTAGTGTTAGTTTTTGGTTTAAGTTAAGGTTTAGGGTTAAGACTATTTATCCGTTTTGGTTTACTGCTAGGATTGGGTTAGGGCTAGTTTTACTATTATCATTAGAGATAGGGCTACTGTTATAGGCTTAGGCTTATGTTTAAGGTTAGATTTAGAGTTATGATTAGGGATGGGACTAACTTTCGGGCAACTGTTAGGGCTAGTGTTAGTTTTATGGTAGCAGATAGGGATAAAACTAGGGCTAGGGCTAGGGCAAGAATTAGAGTTGGTCTTAGGGCTAGGGTTAGGATAGGGTTAGAGATAGAGCTAAATTAGGGCTAGGATTAGGGCTAGGTTTTGTGTTAAGCTTAAGCCTATGGTAAGGGTTAGGGTTAGGGTTAAATTTGGGGTAATAGATGACATTATAGGTAGATTTAGATGTAGGGTGAGGGTTAGAATTAGGGTTAGGTATAGGGCTAGAGATAGGGTTATGATTAAGGCTAGGTTTAGGACAAGAATGAGGGCTAGGTCTGTTTATAGGGTTAGGTCTAGGATTAGAGCTAGGGCTAATTTCAGGTCCAGAATTATGGTTAAAGATAATTTTAGGTTTAGGTTTATGGCTAAGTCTAGTCTAAGGTTTAGGTGTTGGGTTATGGTCAATTTAGAGCTGGTGGTATTATTAGGGTCAAGGTCTGAGTTAAGGTTTGAGGTAGGTTAAGGTTTCAGTTTTGGGCTTGAATTAGTTTTAGGATTAGCGTTATTGTAATGATAGGGTTAGGTATAGGATTCTGTTTAGGTTTAGGCTAATGGAACAATAACAAATCAGGATAGGGTTAGATTTGTGCTTAGGGTTATCATTAAGGTTTGGGTTATCGTTATGTTAATGGATAGAGTTAGAGATCAGTTTCAGGCTAAAGTTATGGTTACAATTAGGACTAGTGTTAGGGTTAGTTTAGGTTTAAAGCTAGGATTAGGTATCTGATTATGGCTAGGTTTGGGGTTATGTTGGAGCTAGGGTTACGGTTAGAGCAAATGTAAGTACTAGGTTTAAGTTTAGGGCTAGTTTTAGGGTTTGAGTGCTAGGTTTAGTGTTAGGGTTAGGTTTACAGATATGGTGATGTTTAGAGGTAGAAGTGTTAGGATCAGTGTCAGGTTCAGGGTGCGTTTTAGGGTTTGGCTTCCAACTCTAATAAGTCTACGTTTACATCTAGGTGTAAGGTTAGGGTTTGGTTTAGGTTAATGTTTAGGGTTAGAACTATGGTTCAGTTTTGTTTTAGGGCTAGGGCTAGCGTTAGGTCTCATTTTAGGATTAGTGTTATGGTTTGGGCTAGTGTTAGGTTTAGACTTAGGCTTCATGTTAAGGCTTGTTTTAGAGTTACTTTTTGCCTAATGTTAGTGCTAGGGACAAGTATTGAGAAAGGATTAGCACTAGGGTTAGGGCTAGGGTTAGGTTTATGGTAAGGGATAGGGTTAGAATGAGTGATAGGGCTAGTATCAGAGAGTTAGTCTTAGGGCTAAGGTTGGGGTTAGATTTACGAATAGGGCTAAATTACGGCTAGGGTTATGTTAGGGCTAGGGTTAAGGCTAGTTTTAAGATTAGGCTTATGCATCGAGTTAGGGTAAGATTTAGAGTTAGATTTTGATCTAGGGTTATTGCTAGGCCTAAGGATAAGGCAAGGGTTGCCACTAGGGTTAGGGTTAGAGTTAGGGTTTAATTTAGGCTAAGGGATGTGGTTATAGCTAGACTTGGGGCAAGGGCAAGGGTTAGTATTAGGGGTAAAAATAGGGTTAGAGTTATGATTAAGGCTATTTTTAGGGCTAAGATGAAGACTAGGATTTGTTTTAGGGTTAAGGATAGTCTATTAGGGCTATGGCTAATGTTAGGTCTTGGGTTACAGTTAGGGATAGATTTAGTGTTAGGTTTAAGGCTTGGTCCAGTGTAAGGGTTAGGTTTTGGTTAGGGTCAGATTTAGATCTAGGGTTATTTTTAGAATCAGGGTCAGGATTAGTGTTTGGGTTAAGTTAGTGATTAGGTGCAGGGCTCAAATTAGTGTTAGATTTAGGGTTAGTGTAATGTATATGGTTAGGGTTAGGCCTAGTGTTATCAGAAGGGTTAGGGTTATTGTTAGGGTAATGTATAGGGTTAGCCCTAAGGTTAGGGCTAGAGTTATGTATAAGATTAGGGCTAATGTTTGGGTTTGGGTTAGGTTTCAGTTTAGGGTTAAAGTTAGATTTAGGACTAAGATTAAGGCTAGGTTTTGGGTTAGGTTAGGGTTAGGGTTAAGGCTACCACTAATGTATGAATTAGGTTTATGACTACAGCTAGTTATAGGTTTAGAGTTAGATCTAGGTCTAGTGTTAAGGTTAGGTTTATGGTGATTATGATGTTTAGAGCCAGGGTTAGTGTTCGCGTCAGTGTCAGGGTCAGGGTTAGTTTTCGGGTTAGGGTTAGACTGTAATTAGTGATAGGATTAGAGCTAGGTGTAGGGTTATGATTTGGTTTTGTTTAAGGATTAAGGTTAGGGCTATGACTTGGTTTTGTTTATGGCTAGGGTTAGGGTTAGTGCTAGTTTTATGATTAGTCTTAGGGTTAGGGCTATTATAAGTGTGAGATTTAGGCTTAGGTTAAGGATTAGGGATAAGAGTAGAGTTATGGATAGGTTTAGACTTAGGGTTAGGCTTAAGTTTAGAGTTAGTTTTAGATCTAGGTTTTGTGATAGTGCTAATTATAGGTCTAGGGTAGGGCTACGTTTAGGGCTATGTATATGGTGATGGTAAGGGATAAGGTTACAACTAGGTATAGGGTTAGTGTGAGAGTTAGAGTTAGTCTTAGGACTAGGGTTAGGGTTAGGGATAGGGCTAATTAGGGCTTGGATTAGGGCTAGGGTTAGTGTTAGGTTTAGTTCTAGGGTTAGGTCTAGGTTTAGTGTTAGGTTTAGCGTTAGGTTAGGTTTAGGGTAAAGGATGGCAATATAGCTAGTGCTAGGACTAGGATGAAAATTAGGGTTAAGGTTAGGGTTAATGTTAGGGTTACGGTTATGATTAAGGTGAGGTTCCTTGCTAGGATGTGCCGTAAGTTTTGTATTAGGTTTAGGGCTAGATTAGAGCTAGGGCTAATGTCATGTCTAGGGTACTGTTAGGGAGAGTTTTAGGGTTAGGTTTATGGCTAGGTTTATTGTAAAATTTATTTTTCTTGTTAGGGTCAGGTTTAGAGCTATTGGTATTATTAGAGTCAGGGTTAAGTTTAGAGTTGGGGTTAGGTTAAGGTTTAGGTTTAGGGGTCAAATTAGTCTTATATTTAGGGATTCAGTAAGGACACAGTTAGATTTAGGGTTCAGGTTAGGTTTAGGTTATAGATAGGATTAAGGCTAGTGCTAGGATTAGGTTTCCGCCTAGGGTTAGCATAAGGATTATAGTTATGTTAGGGTAATGAATAGGGTTAAAGTTAGGGTTAGGGCTAGTGTTATGGTTAGGAATAGGTCTAGGTTTAGGCTTAGGTTTATAGTTAGGTCTAGGGTTATTGTTAAGAATAGCTTTAAGTTTAATGCTAATGTAGGGCTTGGATTAGGGCAAGGTTTTGTGATAGGTTAGAGCTATAGCTAATGTAAGAACTAGTGTAATGATTAAGACTAGTTTTATGGTTAATGTTAGGGCTAGATGTAGTTTCAGGGTTAGTTTTAGGGTTAGGGTGAAGTTTAGAGCTAGGGTTAGTGTTAGTGTCAAGGACAGTGTTCAGGTATTTTAATGGTTAGGGTTAACGGTGAATTGGGACTCGGGTGAGATCTAGAGGTAGGGTTAGAGTTTGGGTTAGGTTAAGGGTTATTGTTAAGGCTAGGTCTAGTTTGTCTTTAGGTCTAGAGCTGTATTTATGGCTAGATTTCAGATTAGGTTAGGTCTAGGGCTAGTGTTATGGTTAGGTTTAGGTGTAAGGTTACCAGTAGGGCTAGTGTTAACGTTCAATTTAGGGTTAGGTTTAGATTTAGAGCTAAGATTAGTGTTAGAGTCAGAATAATGGTCAGGGATAGGGTTAGGGTTCGGTTTATGGTTATATATAGAATGAAGGCTAGGGTTAGAACTAGTTATAGAGTTAGGTTTTGGTTAGGCTAATGATTGGTGCTAAGAATACGGTTAGCATTAGAGTGAGGGTTTGTCTTCGGGTAAGCGATAGGATTAGACCTAAGGTTAGGACTAGGGTTAGAGTTAGGTTTATGGTTAAAGCTCGTGTTAGGGCTTGGATTAGGACTAATTTTGTATTAGGTTTAGGGCTAGTGTTATGGTTATGGCTATTGTAAGAAATAGGGTTACGATTAAGGTTAGTTTTATGGTTAAGTTAGGGCTAGGCCTATTGTTAGGGTTAGGTTTAAGGTTAGGGTGATGTTTAGAGCTAGGTTTAAGGTTTGGATTTTATTCAGGTTCATGGTTAGGTTTAGGGTTAGGTTTAGGTTTCAAATTAGGGCTAGGTTTAGAGCTGGTGTAGCATTAGGGTTTGGCCTAGTGTAAGGGTAAGTGTTAGGTGTATGGCTCCGTTTTGTTTTAGGGCTAGGGCTAGGGTTAGGACTACCTTTAGGAATAGCATTAGGGTTAGAGCTCATTTTAGTGTTAGGCTGAAGATTCAGTTTAGGGTTAGTTTTAGAGATAGGTTAGTGCTAGGGCTAAGGATTATGACTAGGATTAGGGCTTGGGTTAGGGTTATGGTAAAGGATAGAGTTAGTTTTAAAGATAGGTTTTGATCTATAATTCTGTGCTAGGGCAAGGGTTATGACTAGGGTTAGGGCTTGCGTTAGTGTTACAGTAAGGTGTAGGGTTAGAATAGGTATAGGTCTTGTGTGAGAATTATAGTTAATCTTAATTCTAGTGTAAGAGTTAGGGTTAGGAATAGGTCTATATTAGGGCTAGGATTAGGGCTAGGTTTAATATTAGGTTTAGGGCTAGAGTTAGGGTTATGATTAGGGCTAGGGCTAGGGTTAGGGTTAGTGTAAGGTTAGGGTTTAAGCTACGGTTAGGGCTAGGGGGAGTGTCATGTTAAGTGTTAGGTCTAGATTAGGGTTATGGTTATGACTATGGTTAGGGTTGGGGTTAGGTTTAGGGTTTTCTTTAGGGTTAGGGCTAGTTTTAGAGTAATGTATTGAATTAGATGTAAGATTAGGTTTAGGATTAAGTTTAGATTATGGTTAAATTTAGGTTCGGGGTAGGTTTAGTTTTTATTTTTGGTATGGTTTATGGTTAAGTTTATGGCAAGGGTTAGGTTTAGGGTTAAGGCGAGCATTAGGTTTAAGATTAAGGTTATGGATAGGGTTAGGTTTAGGGCTAGTGTTATTATTAGGGTTAGGATTAGGGTTAGGGTAATCTTAGGTTTAGAGCTAGGGTTAGTACTAGGGTTAAGTTCAGGATTAGGGCTAGGGTTAGGTTTATGTTTACGAATAGGCCTACGATTTTGTTTAGGCTAAGGGTTAGACTTTGAGCTAGGGTTATGTCTAAGGCGAGGGTTTGGGTTAGGGCTACATTTAGGATTATGGTTATTTTTAGGGTAGGTTTAGGTCTCAGAATAGTGCTAGGTTTTGTGTTAGGTTTAGGCCCAGGGTTAAGGCTATGTGTAATGTAAGATCTAGGGTTCTGATTAGAGCTAATTTTAGGGTTAGGGTTATGGCTATGTCTAATGTTAGTTTTAGGTTTTGGGTTAGGTTCAGGTTTAGAGCTAGGTTTAGTGTTAGTGATAAGGTCAGTGTTCAGGTTAGAGTTAGGTTTAGGGTGAAATCCAGAATTAGGACTAGGTTTAGATCTAGGGATAGGGTTAGTGTTCGCTTTAGGTTAAGGATTACATTAGGGCTAGGGCTCAGGGATTTTTCAGGTCTAGGTATAGAATTCTGGCTATATTGAGGATTAGGCTTAGGTCTAGGGCTACTGTTAGGCTTTTGTTTAGGTATAAATTTACTGGTAGAGCTACTTTTAGTGTCTGGTTTAAGGTTAGGATCAGATTTAGACTGAGGGTTTGTGTTAGGGTGATGATTTGAGTTAGGTTTAGAGCTAGAATGAGGGCAAGGGTTAGAATTAGTAATAGGGTTAGGGTTTGGATTAGGATAAGGATTACGATTAAGACTAAGTTTATCATTATGGGTATGGTTTGGCTTAGGGTAAGTTATATAGTTAGAGGTAAGGTTAGGGCTAGCATTAAAGTTAGGTTTACATCTAGGTTTAAGACTCAGACTAGGGCTAGTGTTTCTGTTATGATTAGGGATTATCAAAGAAGTCTGACCAAATAATTTGGGGAGGTAGATCAGTACATGTATATTTCCCTGTTATCTCCAACAGTACTTTTGGATAAAGATGTTTTTGCATGCTTCAGCCTTGGTAAACTTTCACAAGGAAGAAACCAGAGTGCTCACATAGAACTGATTGAGTGTGTGCAGTTTTAAGCAGCGAGCACCAACCCTGTTTGATTTCAAGTTCTAATTCCATTTACCCATACAGGTCAAAATGAAGGAAATCTTAAAATACAAACTGTTCCTGAGAGCAAACCATTGAAGGGATAGGGCCCAGACCTGGGGAAAATAGTGAGGTTATGTAAAAATCAAATTATGCCAAATATCAAATGAATTTGAACAAAAATCACTCTAACACTGTATCTTACCCAACCCTAAACTAATTCTAACCTGTTTAGAGTATCTATGATCATAGAAGTCCCAAACTTGGGGAGCCTAAAGGGACAACTTAACAGATGAATCTTGTGCAGTATCAAAGAAATTTGATGAAAATTGTGGGAGGTGTTTTAGTACATTCATATTTTCCTGTTTTTTTTTTTTCTTTTTTTTTTCTTAAAGTGCTCATGGATCAATTGTTTTTCATGCTTCAGCTTAAGGTAATTTCACAAAGAAAAACCAAAGACTGCCCACACAGGGATGATTGAGTGTGTGAAGTTTCATGCAGCTAGCAGCAACACTGTTTTATTTCCAGCTCCATTGCATTCACACCTATAGTCCCTAATTAAGTGAAACCTAAAAATTCAAACTGTTCCTGTCATTGAACCACTGAAACTTGAAGGCCCAAACTTGGGGAGCCTACTAAGGCTAGGTCAAGGATGAATCCTCTACAGTATCAAATTAATCCAACCAAAAATATTTGAAGCTCTTTCATTACATGGGTATTCTGCTTGCTCCTAATGCACCCAGAGATAAAGCTATTACTTTCTACTTCATCTTATGACTACTTCCATGGCAAACACCAGATTATGCTCACTGAAAATTGATGGAGTGTGTGATTATTCAAGCAGCTAGCCCAAACCCTGTTTGATTTCCAGCTTTACTTCATTCACCCCTACATGGAAATAAAGAAGAGAAACATGAAAATTGAAACTGTTCCTGAAACAAACCCTTTATGTATGAGGCCCAAGCATTTGGAGTATAGTCAATATAAAAAAAAAAGATGAATCCTGCATAGTATTATAGATATTTGAAAAAAACAAAAGTACCTCTTATCTTAACAATAGGTCTAATCCTGATCCTAACACTAAACCTAACACTAACTTTAACCTGTTTAGAGTCCCTTTAATCCCAGAAGTCCCACACGTGGGGAGCCAAGTTGGGTAAGTGAACAGATGAATCTTTCACAATATCAAAGAAGGCTGACCAAATAATTGGGGAGGTAGTTCAGTACATGCATATTTCCCCGATTTCTACTAAAGTGCTCTCACATAAAGTTGCTTTGCATGCTTCAGCTTAGGGCTACTTTTACAAGGAATAATCCAGAGAATGCCCATAGAAAACTGAATGAGTGTGTGAGGTTTTAAGTAGTTAGCACCAACCCTGTAGGATTTCCAGCTCCATTTCCATTTACATGCATAGGTCAAAATGAAATGAAAACTTAAAATACAAACTGTTCAGGAGAACAAAACCTTGATGTAAGAAGTCCAAATCAAAATAATATAGAAGGATAGTTCAAAGGTGAATCTTGCCCAGTAACAAAGAAATTTGAACAAAACTAAATCTAACAAAACATTAGCTGTAAATCTAGCCCTAAACTAATAAAAAATAGAACCAAACCTGTTTAGAAAACCATTGATCAGAGTATTCCCCAAATAGAGGAGCCCAGTGGGGCAAGCTAAGAGATGAATCCTTTGAAGTATCAAGGAAATCTGACCAAATAATTGGGGGAGGTATTTCAGTACGTGCATATTTCCCTGTTTTCTCCTAATGTGCTCTTGGATAAATTATTTTTTTCATGCTTTAGTTTAAGATAAACCTAACCACAACCCTATCCCTAACTCTAACTCTGACACTAAGCCTAATCCTAACCCTTACTTTAACTCTAACACTAACCCTAACCCTAAGCCTAACCCTAAACCTAACCCTAAATCTCACCCTAACCCTAACCCTACTCCTAACACTAATACAAACCCTAAACCAAACTCTAATCCTAAGCAAAACACTAATCCTTAACCGAACCTTAACTCTTACCGTAAAACTAACCAAATGCTAACCGAAAATTTACACGTAACCCTAACAATAAACCTAACCCTAACTCTAACAAGAACCCTGACCTGAACCCTAACTCTAACCCTAACTAAAACCCACACCCTAACCCTAATCCTAACACAAACCCTAATACAAAACTTAACACAATCCCTAACCCAAACCACAACCCTAACCCTAACTTTTACCTAACCCTAAACCTAACTCTTACCCTAACACTAACCCTAAACTTAACACTAAACCTAACACTAACCCTAACCCTAACATGAACCCTAACACTAACCGTAACACTATCCCTAACCCTAACTCTGATCATAAACGTAACATTAACCCTATATCTAAGATAACCAAAACACTAACACTAACCCTAAACCTAACCCTAAACCTAACACTAACCCTAACCCTAAACATAACCCTAACACTGACGCTAACCCTAATCGTAACTCTACAATGAACCTTAAACCTAATATGAACCTAAACCTAACACTAACCCTAACTCTAACCATAACTCTATCAGTAACACTATTCCTAACCTTAGCACTAAAACTAAACCTAACAGTAACCCTAACACTAACCCTAACCAACCCTAAACCTAATGTTAACCCTAATAGTAACCCTAATCTAACCCTATCCATATCACTAAACCTAATCCTAACACTAAAACTAACACTAATCCTAACCACAACCTAAAACTTTACCCTAATCCTAACCGTAACCATAAACCTAACCTTAACACAAATCCTAAAACTAACCCTAGCACTAACCATAACCCTAACCCTAATATTAACACTTAATCTCCAACACTAACCCTAACCTTAACTGTAAGCCTGGCCCTAACACTAACCCTAAACTTAACTCTAAATTTAAGTCTAACAGTAACCCTAACCCTAACAGTAACCCTAACCCTAACCCTAAAACTAACACTAACTCTAACACTAACCCTAAACCTAACCCTAACCCTAACACTAACTATAACCATAACCCTTAAACAAACCCTAAACCTAACTGTAACCCTAAGCGAAACACTAATCCTAACCCTAAACCTAACCCTAGCTGTAACACTAACTGTAACCCTAAGCAAAAATTTACACCTAATCCTAATATTATACCTAGCCTAACCCTAACATGAACCCTAACCATAAACCTAATAGTAACCCTAACACAAATGAACACCCTAACCCTAAACCTAACGCAAACACTAATCCTATTTCTAACCCTAACACAAACCCTAAACCAAATCACAACCCTAACCCGAACCTTACCCTAAACCTAACCTTTACCTAACTCTAACCCTAACTATAAAACTAACCCTAACACTAAACTTAACCCTAAACTTAACACTAATCCTAAACCTAACCCTAACACTAAACCTAACCGTAACACTAACATTAACCCTAACCCTAAACATCTCTAAAACTTGATTAGCACATTCACTGGCGGGGTGATTGGTCAGTACAAAAGGGGTATTCATTTGAACTGATTGGTTTAAGCCAAGAGGGGTGTATGTGCTGAACTACAAGATTTTCCCAACTTGTTATTAACCAACATAAATTCCTGGAAGGGTTATCTGACATCCCAAGTATTTCCCTGTCTCATGCATATTGGTGGCTACTAGGGGGCTGCTATGGATCCCCACCTGGCCTGACTGAGTCAGGGACACCTGGTGCAGCAGATCTCTCCTGTTATTTGTAGATAAACAACTTAGCAGGGTGGGAATGGGCCAAGGAGAGCTTTGTGGGTTTTTCCAAGGACAAAGGCCATGTCCCTTCCTTGGACAGGCTTTGCGCTGAGATAGAGGCTTGTTTTTCAAACCATGGCCCTTTCCCTAACCCTACCCTAACCTAAAACCTAGACCTGACATTAGCCCTTTCCCTATCTTTAATCCTAGTTCCAAGACTAGACTTAATCCTAACCCTAATTTTAACCCTAGCCCTTACCCTAAATTTATCAGTTATCCTAGCACCAAACATAGCTGTAACATCATACCTTACACTAACCCTAATGCTAACCCTAACCCTAGCCCTAAACCTAGGCCTAAATCTCACCAACCCTACCCCAAACCATATCTCTATTACTAGTCCTAATTCTAGCCTTCATTCTAGCTCTAACCCTAACTCTAACCCTGTCCCTTATTCTGTACATAACACTAACCCTAGGTCTAAACCTGACACTAACCCTAAAGCAAACACTACCCCTACCTCTACTGGTAGACCTATACCTAAATCTAACAGTAACACTAGTATTAGACCAAACCTAACCTTAAATAGAGTCATAAATCTAGACTTAGCCCTAAATAAATACCTAGCACTAGCCCTAACAATAACCGTTAATCTAACGTAAAGACTAACTCTATCCCTAGACCAAACACTAGCTATAAATCTGGCCCTCACCTTAAGCCTATCCCTAACCCGACAATGACAGTTACTCCAAATCAAACCCTAGATCTAAATCTTATCCTAACCCCAAACCTAACTAGGACACTGGACTTATCCATAACCCTAACCCTAAAACTAGCCATAACCGTATCCTTAGCTCTTACATTACCCATAGCCCAAATGATAGCCATAAACCTCACAAAAAAACATTGCCCTTATCCTAGCTGTAAACCTAACGTAAAGACTAACTATATTGTAACCCTAACCATGAGCCTAGAACTAACCCTAAACCTAACCCTCGCCCTAACCCTAATTCTAACTCAAACTCTAACTTTAATCTAAACATTACCCTAACACTAAACCTAACATTAGACCTCACTCTAAACCTAACCCTCACACTAGCCCTGATCCTAGCTCAAACACTAACACTTACACCAAAACTAACCCTGACTCTAACCCTAGGCCTAAACCTAACCCTATCACTAATTCTAACCTTAACCATAGCTGTAACCTTACTTCTAACCCTATCCGTTACCCTAAAGATAAGCCTAACTCAAATGCTAATCCTAGGACTAACACTAACACTATTGCTAACACTAACCCTATTCCTTACTCTAAACCTAACCAGAACCCTTAACCTAACCCTATCAATTAACCTAACCCACACCCTAAGCCTATCCCTAAAGCTAATTCAAGCCTTAACCCTAAATCTTAACCTAAGCCAAACCCTACTCAAACCCTGACCCTAATATTACACCTAGCTTTAAACCTGACCCTTAACCTAAACTTAACCCTTACACTAGACCTAGCCATAACCTAACCCTAAAATTAACCATAACCATAAATTCAGACCTGACATTAGCACCAGTCCTAATCCTATCCCTAACCCTAACACAAACACTAGTCCTCATCTTAGGCAGATACCTAGCCTTAATCCTAACCCAAATCCTAACTCTTTTCGTATCTCTAATTTTAACCCTCACCCTAGACCTGAACTTAGGTATAACCCAATCATTGCCCCTAACCCTATCACTAAAACTAACCCTAACACTATCCATATCTCTAGCCCTAACCATAGGCATAAC